>NC_057804.1:581606397-581906397 GCF_018294505.1 Triticum aestivum
GCTGCTGAACTAGGGTTGGGGGGCCTCCGGAGTCGCACGCGCGTGCGACCTGGGAGGTGCAATTGTTTCATTGCTAAGATTGAAAACCAAAGTAGGCGTGCGACCCGGGAGGCACAATTGTTTCATTGGTAAGATTGAAAACCAAAGTAGCTTTGTCGTTCAATTACTTTTGCATAGTCAAGCAACGAAGCTATACCAATGGAAAAGAAAAGGAAGAAAAACCACCAGGGGAGAGGCCCGGTCCTGAGGGGGGGCAGGGGGGGCGGCCGCCCCGGGCCCCCGAAGTCCAGGGGCCCCTCCCCCAGGGTGTATGCAGGTAGCCTGTGGGCTTATGCTATGGGCCGTGGCCAGGCGTGGACGCCGGAAGATCTAGCGACGGCTTTGTATTCCTTTCTGCTTTTGCAATTCAATTCCTTCCTATTCCATCACGTAGCCATCCTCAAATCATGCGCCATACCTAATTCCAACCGGCATACACCGCCGCCGCCAGTTCACGAAAAATGAAGGAGGGGGAGAGATGCGGAGTAGCCGCCGTCCTGTTCGTGATAACAAACTTGCGTTCCTGCTCCTTTTCTCCTAATTTCGTTTCTATTTCTGATCGGCAGTACGTGGTCTCGCCGATTTCTATTCTGAGGCTTCCCAATCGTGCGAGTGTCTAGCCAGTATTCGTACGCGCTTTGCTCTCCTACCTTTGTGCGCTGGACAAGCACACGCACATCATCGCCGATCCGTGGAGCTCTGGAGCCAGATGCAAACGAGTACACATCGCTGAACGCCCGATCGCCGACAACGCCGACCCATCCGAGGTACTATATTATATTGCCGTTCTCTTTTCGCTACCCTCTATATGTAAATTACTAATTAAGTATTTTTTCCCTCATATACATGATGCATTGCTCGCATCCTTGAATCATCGACATCAACATCGGTGGAAATAATGTTAGTGTTCTTGAGCGTACAGTTAATTCATTGGGGGGCACATGCATAATCTACTAGTGTCGATGAACATCCAGTTTTGCCTTTTTCTCTATTATAAAGATTCTAAAATTCATTTTGACAGATGGTATAATGCTAAAAAAAGATTCTAAAATTCACTTGCCTGATGGTATAATGCTATGGAGATTTTTAAGAATGTCACTGAATTTAATTGTTATCCTAATGTCTCAGGTTTTTTAGAGAATTTCTCTGTTGTTTATTGCATCTTATTAACGGTGGCATCAGTTGAACGATGAAGCTTTTCAAAGTTAAAATTATCGAGGAACTATTTGAGGTCAAGAATGACTAATGAGAATTTAAATGGCTTGGCATGTATATGCACCAAGAAGAAATCATTGGAAGAGATTGACATGAACCACATCACAAGTGACTTTGCATGGAAAAATCATACAAGTTTTTAAGGTATTTAATTATTTCACTTGTATATTGTTTTGGATGCGTTTCATTGTTCATACGTAAATTTTTATATGTAAGTATATTCATTATTATTATATGTTATTTATACCGGGGCCCCGAAATATCAGGACCGGCCCTGGGGGAGAGTATAGGGCCCCCACCACCCGCGCATGCGCGACCGTGGCCTGGCAGAACCGCCCGCCAAACTCAACCCCGAAACCCCCCCGTTCCTCGCTCGACGCCACCACCGCCACGGGGGCGCGCACATGCAACAAATACACGCCGATGGACTGACCGATCGGCGAAAACCCACGGCGAAATTGGGCGAGACGTGCGGTGCCGGGAAACGGACGGGCCGCTGCCATCTATCCATCCATCCATCGCTTCTCGTCTCCCTCCCGGCGCCTTTCACATGCTGCTTTCCTCTCCTGCCCGCGAAACAGAAATTAGGCCTTGCCCAGCTGTACACGCCCACAAAAAGGAGAGAGCGGGCCAGGACTTAACCCCGCGAGTCACCCGCCTCCCGCCCGGACGGACACACACACGCACACACACATACCTCGTCGGACCTCGTCGGTTCCTTCCGCAGGAGATCGGCATGGGAGCTGAGCAGCAGCAGCAGCAGACCGCCGGGGGCAGCAGGTTCGCCGCGGCGTTTGGCCTGCTGCGCCAGTACATGAAGGACCAGCCTGGGGGCGGCGTGGTCACCGTGGGCCTCATGCCGGGCGGCGGCGACGGCGTCGAGGCGGTCGCGCCGGAGGAGAGGATCCGGACCATGGAGCTCTTCCCCCAGCAGGCCGGCATGGTCAGGGACTCGCGCGAAAGGTACGTGCGTGCGTGCGTGCAAAGTGCAAACTCCAACTTCGATCGTGCCTGCCTGCCAGTCATGCCGGGAGACCGGAGAACGTCAGACGTGTCGGGGGTTCTTGGAAAATACGCTCTCCTTTTTGATGCTTCCGCTCTTGTTAATTAATTAGGACGGGGCCGGAGAGGGCGCCGCTGACCATCTTCTACGCCGGGAGGACGGTGGTGTTCGACGACTTCCCCGCCGAGAAGGCCAAGGAGCTCATGCAGCTCGCCGGCTCCTTCGGCGCGCTGCCGGCCGCCTCCGACGCCGGCGCCGAGCCCGTCTGCCAGAACGCGCCGGGGCAGCCTTGCTTTGCAGGTACGGATCGCGCGACACTTTGTGGTAAGTATCAAAATTAAACTCCATACTGTCCGTGGAATCGGGGAGCTGACAGAAACCTGTGGCATGCGTCTGTTCAGACCTGCCGATCGCGAGGAAGGCGTCGCTCCATAGGTTCCTGGAGAAGAGGAAGAGCAGGCTGGCCGCGGCAGATCCGTACCCTGCGCCGGTGGCGGCGCCAGGGGCTGGGACGGCCGGCAAGCCTGTGCCGGAGGACGGCGGCGCGCCGTGGCTCGGCGTCAACTCCGCGCTCCAGCTCAACTGAAGGATTTGACGAGCCGGGGAGAGGAACAAATCACTGCCTTGCTGCTTCTCCACGTAGTAGTATATACAGTACTACTCTACTACTACGTGGATCCTTGATTGTTGCCGTTTTTATCTTACTACCACGCCCGTTAATTGGCTGCGTCAGGGTAATTAACTGCGTGGCGCCGGCTAAATATATATCCTGGGTTAAGTAGTATAAGTATGTTCTTCATCTGTTTGAGAATTCTTTGGTGTCGAATAAAAGAATTCTTTCATGCTGATGGGATGAATTTGTTACTGTATGCGAGTATTACTAATTACCTAGCTTAGCTTCCTAAGCTGTATTAAATGTAGCGATGACCCGCAATAATGCTATTTTTTACTGGTATTTTTTTATTACGTGTTAGTGTGAAATTTTAACATTTGTTTTTTAGATCGTTGGTTTGTGATATTTTAATGACAATATGTGAAAAGTGAGAGGGCCACATTTCGCTCATGTCTTGTGTCGCCTGTCCGAGTGACTTGGATGGCGGACCCTAACCTCCACACCATTGGGGCAAACCAGGAATGGTACAAGGTGTTGATCGGGCCTTTCCATCATTCCCTTCTTCTCCACCATTGGGGCAAACCAGAAATGGTACAAGGTGTTGATTGGGCCTTTCTTCTCGTGTAGGTCATGCTAGCGTAGCAACAACCCTTTAAATGGTTTGATTATTCAGCTAGAAATTGGATGTTTTTTATGTTAGAAATGCCATGTCCAATAGCCTATCCTAATTCCAAACGCTGATTGTGTTCAGATTGCTCAAATATCTTACCATACCCCTGGACTAAAAAACTATTTTGATCGAAAATTATCCTAACTACTTTCACCCTTAGTTTCGGTTTCCTCGAGGTTGTGGGCCCGAATTGGGTGGCGGTGGTGCCTTGATGTCACTCCCTCCTAGAAGGTGTCGTTTTAGTCCATTGTTCTCCGCTCCTCTCAGGGTTACGTGGTGGCGGGTGTTGTTTGGTGATGGCAGGGTGTGCTGCAGACCCGTGGAGAGTGTGCTCTTTTGACCGAGGGGCCATTATCCATGCACCGACTCACTTTGGGGAGGTTCAGCCTATCAGGACAGTGTCCCTCATATGTGCGGAAAGATCTGGTGAGGTGGTGTGTTCCAAACAGTCTGGTTTTGTTCATTCACACCCAGCGGCCCAGTCCCTTTGCAACATGTTGCTTCTCTTATCTGTTTTGTTACTTGCCTTTAGACCTGTATTCGCTATGTTTCTTGTATAGGCATGCTTCTTGTAGTTGCCATGGTCCGTATGTGTGTTTGTGACTGTACCAAGAAGCTGGGTTAACATTGCGCACCCGTGTTTTTTTTCTTTTGCGAGGGTATATTATATATTGTTATGCGGTCATTAATTCAACCTCGGGCCACCGACCTTTCTTCATACAAATATGCGAAAAGCCTAGAGTGTCTTCAAATTGAAAATTTCCTAAATTGCCGAATTACAAAACCATAACCTTACAAGTTACTCCCTCTACAAAGTAATATATATATACCAACTCATAAAGTAATTAGTGCTTCTTCCCGTACGTCATGTCATTTTGCAGAACCCCCTGCACATTCTTGAAATCAACCTGTGGTTCAAGTTTTAGTCACAGCGAATCGTTTTTCACATTTTACATAAATCCCCTTTGTCATTTATGTTAATTAACCCGTAGTCCATCTTTAGGTCGTAGTGAATCATCTTTTTGAATTTTTACATAAAACCCCCTGATATTTGCATTAATCAACCCACAACCTATTTAGAATAAATGTTTTTTAAATAATCATATCTTTTAAACCATAACTCCAATCTTAACTTGCTATATATGGATTTTGATTAGAAAAACGTGTAGTATATGAATATGATGATATTTTACATGTGAAATATTTTTAAAATATTATTTAGGGTGCATCCTTAATCAATGGCGTGTAATCCGTCTTTATTTCATATCGATGCCAATCCGTATTGTAAAAGAACATGCCACACACATTGTTGTGTGCTTGTTGGCAAGGAGCGAGCGAGGGAAATTATTACTCGTTTGGCATGTTATACTTGCACCAGGTTCTTTCTTTGCATATGTTCCATGATCTAAGACCCTACGTGCATAACTTGTCCTAGCAAAATCCAAGCTCGTACAATCGGATTACAAAAATTCCCTTTTATAGTTAATACACAAATATTTTTTGTGCGATGTACATACAATTATAAAATTCATGAACATAAGTATATGAAGGTTTATTCTAAAAATATCGAAACACTTCTTGTTATAGTCATGAACGCTACGTAGGATCTTAATTTGTGTTTCATCCGCTACATGTGACGGTGACACATATAAACTTTCTTAATACACTTAATTCATAGGCGCAACCTCCTCGGTGTCGAACAACACCTCCCAAATGCTGCCTGACTCTGGCCGTAGGTGCACGCTATCAATATGATGAGTCCGGATCAAAATTGAATCGAAATGAAAATAGCGGCGCATATAGAAAATGTTATACTCTCTCATTGCAACGCACGGACATGTTTACTACTCCCTCCGCCCTCTAATATAAGACGTTTTTTGACACTAGTGTAATGTCAAAAAAGTCCAACGTTACGGGACGGAGAGAGTACGTAGTATAAAAAAAGAGGTAGTACAGATGAAAACTACAAAGGGGCCGTGTCCAAGCATACTTGTCTTTGTTTATGTGACAGTTGGCGTGCCATGGTGTGATCGTCAATGAGCTGAATCTTCGTCATCCAGCTCGTACGTGTCGTCCGCGGTACTGCAGGAAGGCGTTGGAACGAGGAGGAGGAGAACTGGAAGAAGCAGGAAACGTGCATGATGCATCATGCACGGCATGTGTAGTGTGTGCATGCTGTAGCGTTTACACGTCGTTCTCGCCCAGACTTTGCGTGCGCCCGCACGTCAAAGCTTACCACGTCAAAACTCCATGCGGCTAACCTTGGAGTTGCAAATTAAACACGCGGCGATGGCTGTAATTATTACGCTGAACTCCTGTCGGCCTCGTGGCGCGTACTTAATTCAGCGCTCCTAGTCAAAAGTGGAAGAGTAACAATAAGGCTGGTCATAGTGGGAGTAACATAGATAGTAACATACATGCCACATAAGCAAAGAAGATGATGTGTCAACTAATTAATGAGGAGAGAGCCAAATAGAGTAACATGTAGTAATATGTTACCATCATATAGCGCTTTTCAATATAAAATGAGTCTATAAAGCAATAAATGAAGATCTATATGGTATCACACTTATGTTAGTACCCACTATAAAGATAGTAACATAGACTAATAACATGTGCATGTTACTACTCTAAGTTACTCCCTACTATGACTAGCCTAAATAAATTAGCTAGAGAAGGATCAGAAAGAGGGGCAAGTTTGATCGAATCTTCAATCTCTCGCATGCAGAATAATCTGACGAAGTTTCAGTTAATGTTCCAGTTCACAGGAGCACGTAACCGAAGCTGGCCTCTTTGCCTACGTACTCTCTCCGTTTCAAATTACTCGTTGCCGAAATGAATGTATCTCGAACCAAAATACATCCAGATATATTCATACGTGCGACAAGTAATTCGGAATGAAGGGAGTATGTATGTAGTGAATATGGGTGTTATTGATGTCTCATGTGTGGAATTTTCTTTGTTCGGGAACTGGTACGGTGAGGGAGTTGACAAGCGTAGGACTGGAATCCTACCATTGCCAAAATGTCTGTGGTAAACCCATGATTTTTCCTGACGCACGAAAAAAGGAAGCACGCACGCAACTGGCATGCTTGCGGTTAGAGTTTCCGGTCTCCTACCTCTAGAACAACCTGCTCGCGGACGTAGGCATAGGCATGTACAGAAACGTGCACTCTGCTCACACGTTAGTTAGTAGCGGTACCAGTAGTACTTAACGACGAGCTCGATAGTCTCTAGCACTATACAGATTGGGTCAATTTGGCCACGATGGTCTGCTAATTGAGCTCGGTCAGCGTGACTCATTCGACCTATATATGGAAGAAAAACAGAAAGGGATTTGTTTCGCATGTGACCTGTTCGTAGCCGCACGCCTGGAATCCCGGAGGCCCCTAACTGCGCTCTCCAGCTCTGGCCATGGACCATCGTGTCTCCGTGGCACAAGGCCGAGGCCACGGACCATTGTCTGTCCATGGCACAAGGCCGGCCCATGATGTGCACTTTGAGATAGTTTGATCCTTCAATAAAATTAAAAATATATTCTTTAAAGAACTGTGTAATATAAGAATGTTTAGATCATTAAAGTGTGATCTAAACGCTTTTATATTAGTTTATCAAGGAAGTACTTAAATAAGCAGAGGAGGATCCGTCGTGATCAGAAAGAGGAGCAAGTTTGATCAAATCTTCTTTCTTTCTCTCGTGCGTGTATGCTAGGTGGGTCCGCACTCCGCAGGATTAGTTTCGGTTAATCTTCCAGTTCGCAGGGAGCACGTCGTAAGGTACGTGTCGTCAGTGCGTGACCACCCTTTGCTATCAAAGCTAGCTTATTCGCAGGGAGTACGTACGTGGTGTATTGATTTGTCATGCGTGGGCTTTTCCTTCTTGTGATAACTGGTGTAATTAGGGAGTTGACAAGAGGACGACTGGAATCCTACAATTACTCCCTCCGTTTCTTTTTAGTCCGCATATAAGATTTGGTCAAAGTCAAACTTTATTAACTTTGACTAAGTTTATAAAAAAATATATCAAGATTCGTAATGTGAAATCAATATTGTTAGGTGCGTCATCAAATATATTTTCATATCATATAGGTTTAGTATTGTAGATGTTGATAACTTTTTCTATAAAGTTGGTCAAACTTTATAAAGTTTGACTTTGACCAAATCTTATATGCAGACTAAAAAAAACCGAGGGAGTACCAAATGTCTTTCTTGATAAACCAATGTTTTTTTTTGTTCTAACACGCAAACGGAAGCACGCACGCAACTGGCAAAGCTTGCGGTTAGAGTTTTGCCACTTCTGGTCGAGTGAAGTCTATTTTAAACCTTGAAATTATAGAGCCCGTCCAAAATGAACCCTCATCTTTAAATCCTTGAAATATGTACCATGTACTCATGATCCTGGTATGATTCCGACCCCGAACCTGTTTGGCACACCGGGAAACAATCCATCCCGCCCAGGATCAGAGTCTACCCTCACTTACATCCTTACCCCACGATGTCAATCCATCCTCTCTCTCTCTCTCTCAACGCAGACGCGTCTTTGCCGCATTGCCGATGTCATGTGCCCCGTGCGCCTCGTGCCCACCATTGCAAACAACGTCGTGCGCTGCTCCACTCCATGCCAGGACCCAGGCCGCGCGTCGGCTGTACGCCTCATGCCGAGGAGCCCGTGCTCTCGACGTGAGTAGAGGATAGCAAGATGATGAAATGGTGCGCCCGCACGTCGGTGCTCCCCTGGGCCCTGGCCATATGCAGTTCGTGGGGTAGCACGGCATCTGAGTAGCTTGACCACGGCTTCTGCTTGATCCTTGTTGAGAGTGTTTGTTGCATGCAACGTTCCACGTCTCCTAATCTCTTCGCAGTGTACACTCATGTATATGTAATGTAACCCGTTGATGTGAATACTGAATCTGAGTAGCATTTCAAAGCTTTTCAGCCTTGTACAGTCTGCACCGAACAGTTCAGAGTTGCCTGCCACCACAAGTTCTCCTGGCTTTGCCTCCACACAGCACAACACACACGCACGTGCAACACAGCAAGTTGCTTGATCGATTCTGGCCGCCGGCTAGACGTGTATATGTACGCACGCACGCACGGGAGCGCTTCTGATCCGTTCCGAGCGCGAAGATGGATATGACGCGTGGGTCCACTTAATCAGTGAGACTACAAGGTTAACCCAGCCGGATTGTGTTTTTCCTGGTGTATCAAATTGGTCTATACTAATTAATTAAGAGGGTCGGGATCAGACCGGGATCATGAGTACAGGGTACAAACTTCAGGGATTTTAAGGTGAGGGTTTATTTTAGACGAGCTCTACGACCTGAAGGTTTAAAACAGACTTCCCTCCTTCTGGTCTCCTCTGGAACAACGTGCTCCCCTGGTCATACGTAGGCACGCCAGTACGAGTAGTAGTATAAGTTGGGTCAATATGAATTTGCTGCTAATTGAGCTCGGTCCGTATGACTCAATCTATTACTACCAACTGAAGAAAAAAGAGCGGAGATGTTGAGGCCGGTCGAATTTGTTTCGCACGTGACCGGTTCGTAGCTGCACGCCTGGAATCCCGGAGGCCCCAGCTGCGCTCTGCCCGTCGACCATCGCGTGTTACTGACACGGCCGCGGCTGACCCCGACTCCATTTCTCTTCTTTTTGACGGTTGGCTGATCTCATTTCCTTCCCGTTTACTTTCGCTACCTAGATATTATTATTATGTCACCCGCACACAAAATTCAAACTTTATGAGCGGAAAGTATAGGACGTCCACGCACATGTTACCTCGTAGCAGACGGCTGCGACGAAACGTATACCAAAACAAAGCACCACGCATCTCTCCAAATTCATCAGAAGAAAAAGAGAAGAAATTCAACTGCGCGGCACCCATGGTCGACGGACCATGTGCTCGCTGGGCTGCGGCGCCCGAAAGCGAAAGCACGCGATCCTATTCCTTGCCCTCGGAGTTTTCGTACCGCAACAAACCGCATACTGCTGGCGCAGTATATACAATACTAGTCTAAAATGCCGCTACTGTTTGCTGGTACTCGGAGTATTATTATTATGTTTCGTCGTCTCCCCCACGTTTCTCAACATGTGACCGCATGTCGATCGATCGGCCGACCTCGCCTCTCCCGCTATCTTCCATCCCACGCCGATCCCATCATCTGTTTTTCAAAGTCTTTCACTTATTTTTCGTGTTTTGTGCGCCGGTCGGACGGGGACGGGTGGGCGCCGGGTCGCTGTCCTGCAGTCCTGCTCCCCGTCTCCGTGATACCAAGTGGATACGCGTGACACGCCAAGTGCTCTGCTCAACCCCGGCAATCGGAAAGATAAGATCACGCCGCGATTTAAGTACAGTCCACAACATGTACGTACCCGTTTCTCCATCTCCCTCGCCTCGTGATTCATGGGCGGCGAGCACGGCAAAAGGGCGGGGAGCCGGAATAAAGCCCGGCTGGCTGATGCCGACTTGATGCGGGGAGGGCGTGTCTCGTGACTGTCTGATCTCTGATGCAGGGGTGGTACAGCTGTACGGGTTGGCCAAGATTTATTTGCTGGTCTGTTGGTTGATGGCAGCATGCAAATACACGTAGGTGATGTTTATGTTTGTTCAAATCATGAGCCCCGCAAAAAACTATGTAGGTGATGTTTATGTTTGTTGTTTGTTGTTTGTAAATGGAGCGCGTTAGCTATCATCTCACCTCGTGCCGAACCATGTGATAGCGGTGTATAGTTCACCTCAATATAATCTGAAAATGACCGACATAAAAATATCAAAGGGTTCTCATATACCGGTATAACCACGGAAATCCGAATATAAATGGAGCACAAGCCGGGAAAGAGGGGAGAGAAGGGAGCAAGATGGTAAATCATTTAAAGAAGAAAAAAAAGATGATGCATGTCCCCGACTTATAGCGGGAGTTCAACCGTTGTTGGTGGTTAGCCTCTTTTATTTTCCTGCAAAGATGATAGTGGTTTGCCTGGTCTGCTAGGATGCACGAAGTAAGGCGGCGATAAAGCTTGAGTGATTTGGACGTGATGCAGATGGATATGCACGGTTGGAATAGCAAACGAACCGCCCCACGCGAGAGCCAATAAAACCCTTGTGATATTGGGGTGGGCCCAATGGGCCAAACCCTTCATAACTTTTATTTTCTAGCTATCGTATCTCACAGAGATGTATAGGAAGATTTATCTAGAAAAAAGTATACGAAGATCATTTTTCCTGTGTTTTAAGATCTAATTAAATACTAGAAAACCAATTATAACCTCGGTCATTAACCAAGATCAAAGCACAGATTAACGATAAGTCTTTTCTCCTTTTTCTCCATGTGGTGAGGAGAAATGCATATATTATGGAAGTTAGATAATTAACGTTTTATGATATTACATTATTTACATTATAAGTTTCCTTTGAAAAGAATGAAGGTGCTTCTATATTATGCTAACACGTTAAGATTGTTTGTATACTCACACATAGTGGTTTGACATGCACATACAAATTAAAATTGTGAATAACTTTAAGTATTAGTCCTTTTATCGATTGTATCCAATGGCTAGAAGATACTAGATGCAAATGTTTTTGGCCGTTTGATCATTGTAACAGAGCACCATATGACACCCTGTTGTGTTTCTAGATAGTTCTCCTTCTCTTTAAGGTAGAATGATGCTTGAAACTGTACAAAAAAGTAATTTGTCTAGTTTAACTTACAGATGTAGTAGAAGTGCATTATCAAGTATGCAAATTAGTACCTTTGTTTTGCATTTTGTTTCCACATTTTGCAAACAAAAGACTTTATAACCGATGATACAAACCATCTTATGAACATAGTGTAATTTTCAATATATTTTCATATTAGACGTAGTAAGAGTGTATTAAGGATATAAGAATGATATTTTTCCAACATGTATGAATATTCTTTATTATGATAAATAAATACAAATGTGAAGTTTAATTTCATAAAGTATCTCTTGTATTTTGTTTTAAAACAATCATCATATGTAATATTACATTAGAAATTAATAATATTGTCTTTACTTCGAGTAATAAATATATACTTCACATGTAACCGTTGCTAGTACTAATATTCAACATAATAGAGTTGAACCGTAGGCTGCAGGTCGGCATAATGAAAACCCGACAATTCAGCCAAGACAAAATTGAGGTACTAATTTAGCTAATTTTATTCGAATGTGGCTAAAAGCCTATTAATTTTGTAATTTTGATCATTGACTTTCTTGTAATTTATATTTTTTGCATGTTGAATATTGGATCACATGGTCCAAACATAAAGGGTGATTTTAATCTCTGGCAAGATCAATAGATGTCAAGTTTTATTATGTTTGATCATCATTCTCATGTATCAGTCAAATCATGAGATTGGTGCAAATTTAGCAAATTAATTTTTTATTTCGATGTTAATAAACTAGATGGTTATTTCGTTTTCAATATGCTCTAGATCAACTCTTTGAAATGTACTTTGTACCAAGCAACTTTAGTCGTTTCTCTTTATATAGTATTCATTGTGTTAGTGAAAATATAATAGTATAAAAATCTTGTATGATCAATATATGCGTACAAACTTAATGATATTGTTGCACCTGAATTTTTTGGAAAATACCTATAATTATTCAGGATGAAATTTATATAATTTTAACTGCCCGTTGTGGATAGATATATGTACACAACTTTGTTTATTTTCAGTGCAACAGATGAGTACAACAAAAACTTGAGAAATTCTCAACAACCTTTAATTTAGTGGTGCACTACATAACCACAAGGATTAAAATATGAAGTTTTACAAAGACTTTGATATGACACACCTTGTTGAACATTCTCTTTATCATTTCGCGGTACTTTATACTAAAATCTTCGTCTTTCGAACAAGGTTTATTAGCAGATCCATTCTTACCCACTTCTCACACATGACTTTAAGATAGTTTGTATGATAGTTGAAGCATCGTGAGTGTGTGTAATTGTTTGTTACATATGAAAACCTAGCATTAAAAGAATAACTCAGTGAAAATAAACCATTTTCGCTTAAGAGGACAAGAAATCATTTTTTGTATGAATTTAGAAGTTTGTAAATTACAAGATAGGTGGAATACATTACCCAACAAAATTAACCCGCAAAAAAACACACAACATACGATTTTTTTTAATAAAGTTATGAAAGCATAATGTTGTTTAAAGATGAGATTGACAGATACATATTACTCCCTTTGATCCATATTACTTGTCGCTCAAACATGTGTATCTAACACTGAAATGGAACCGAGGGAGTACTAACAAATAGTTTTGAACTATTTGACCCAAAAAATGCTCAACTAACATCTTCAATGAGCGTGCATGTGTCCGGTGGTGATTTCTAATGCGATATTTTTTTTTCTTCGGCATGGATACATCACACTATTCTCACATATCTTGAGGCATTCACATAGCACGCACACTATCGCCAAACTCATTTGGCGGACTCAAACAAAGCACACACACTAACAAGAAGGGCCTGTTTGGTTGCCAGTCTTGCCTTGCCACGCCAAAGGTGCGGCACGCCACAACTCCGTAGGCAACTGTTTGTTTGCTGACGAAGGTTTGGCTCGCCACACATGCAAAGAGCTTTTTGCAGTAGAATTTCTCGCCACAAGTGCGGCACTGGTTTTGTTCGCCACAATCCTTGACGTGCCACAAGTGTGGCCAAACAAGTGTGGCATTTTGAGTAACCAACCAAACAGCCTCGAAGTCTCATCCGATGCTACCAGGTAATCTCTTCCAACGGTATCACACAAGGCTCATACAACATACAACTCATGCACTTTACATTCATACAAGAGCGCATTAATAATAAGACTGACCCTGAGTGCATGAAAATTATGGCATGGTGATAGTATTGTGGATTCGTGCACTTCATGTTCATAAAAGAATGCATGAACAATACAAATAGAACATCCAAAAGGCATGTTGTGAAAGGGCATTTCCTCCCGAAGTGTATTGGTGTTGATGACAACGTAATTTGCGGACTGACCGTGTTCTTGAGCTACACAGGCATATTCAAATGACACAACCCTCTTGCTCGCCAACATTTATTTTCTTTTTTTTTTGCGGGGGCACCACCGTTTCATTCGAGGTCATTCCATCGCCTGCTGCCATTTGCGTGAGGAGTGGCTCGACAACATGGCGGTGGATGGGACGAATCGACTATCACATGCTCTCCGTATGACAGACGGGGCCCACTTGTCAGCAAAGCAAACAGACATAAAAAAACATATATATCCATGTTTGCACAGTTTTTTTTCCCTTAATTCTGAAGGAGTCGCTATATGTTTGCAAACCGCGCACGCACGAGCGCATCCGTTCGAATGATGCGCCCTCTTCTGGCACCAGCTGGCTGTACAGTTGCCGCTCTTCCTTTATATGTACTCATTTCGTTTCATAATATAAAAGCGTTCTTGACACTAAAATTGGATGGAGTAGTTTTAAATTCATTTGCATTCAGCTGCAAGCTCACTGGTTCACGGAGCCGGATCCCCTGACGTACGCCCCCCTGCCGTTGGGCCGCTGACGGGTGGGTCCGGGCCCACACGTCAGTGTGTGGGCCGTACGTCAGACGACCCGCGTCCCTGGTTCACGCCCCCCGGGCAAAGGAAACTCGGGTTGCTCAATCTTCACGTGTTCTTCGTGCCCCGCACCACCTCCACCACCACCACGTCTCCTTCACTCGCCTAATTTATTCAAAAAACAAACCAAGAGGGAGGCCAGCCATGGAGGATGCGACTCTGCGTGCGTGCTTCTCCCTCCCTTCCCTTCCGCTGAGACCGCCCACCCCCCTATATAACCGCCCTCCCCTCCCCAAGGTACCTCACATCCCACCCCCCACAGCCATCCGTTCACAGAGTAACCACAGCCACACCGCAACTTCACCTTCACCATCCATCATCGTCAACGAGAAGCAGCAGCACCCGGCCAAGAGACGAGACAACAAGTGTTGCCATGGCAGCGGTGGAGAGCAAGAGCAGGAGGTTCGCGCTGGCGTGCGGCGTCCTCAGCCAGTACGTCAAGGCGGAGCAGAAGATGTCCTCCGTCGCCGTCGCCCCGCGCGCGCCCCCGGCCACCACGCTCAGCCTCATGCCCGGCGCCGACGTCGGCCAGGAGCACGCGGCCGCGGCGGCCGCTGAGGAGGCGGGTCCCGCCACGGCCACGCCGCTCACCATCTTCTACGGCGGCAGGGTGGTCGTCTTCGAGGACTTCCCCGCGGACAAGGCGGCCGAGGTGATGCGCATGGCCGCCGCCGCCGGCGTCGAGCGCGCGGCTGTCGTGCCCGCCCCCGCCCTCCTCCCGGCGGACAAGACGGCGCTCGCGGACCTGCCCATCATGCGCAAGGCGTCGCTGCAGAGGTTCTTCGAGAAGCGCAAGGACCGCCTCGGCGCGCGCGCGCCCTACGCCCGCCCGGCGCCGGCCGCCGCGGCCATCAAGGACTCGGAGGAGAAGTCGGCGTCGGCGTCGGCGTCGTCCTCCTCGTGGCTCGGGCTGGCCAGCACCGACGGCGCCTTCGCCCTCTGATCTGCACGGACGGACGGAGCAAGACGGCTTGCCCGCTTCAAGAGATCGTTTGTAGAGCACTTTTAAATGTATTCTTTGCGTAAAAATTCGAGTAGGGAAAGAAAGAAGGAAGGAAGATTGAGATCATAGTAAGCCCTTTTTGTTTGATTGATTGGTTGACAAATTCTTTTGATCTCTGCGCGGCTCATCATCATGGGTCGCCCAGAGATTGAGTTCATGAACCGAATAATAACTTGAAATAAAGACAAGTACGTAGTACTAGCTTGAAACAACAATTCTTCTTTCTCCGGCGTCACCACTGATACAGTTTCAGTAGTATACTACCATGAACCGAAATGTAAAAAATAAAAAAAAAATTAAGAAACCAATCCCCGAATTGGCAAGCAGCAGTTCATGGCGGAGGGGAAGGGTGGGTGAGAAACGGTCAAAAGGGTTGGAGCCCAACTTGTCAAAAAGGGGATGGGGGTTGTGGTGGGAGACTTGGACGTGCGTACGCGTCATTGCCTTTTTTTTTTAGAATAACGAAATGGAGCACGTTCATGGCGTTCCAGATAAACAACTGCCCGGTTGTCCGTCCGTTGGCCCTTCGCTCTCGGCTCTGGCGCACCCGGACCACCCACACACACACGCGGCGACGGCGACGGCGGCGAAGACGACGACGACCCTCGGAAGCCCCGTGGCTTCCTCCCCTCCTCCAACGTGGTGGCGCCACCTGTTGGCCTGTGGTTGGTCGCCGGCCTCGTGAAACCGCGTGACATGGGCAACGGAAGAGTGTGGATGGGCGGCATCCATGGATGCTCGTCTCAACGTGCTCCTCTCCCGTGGCTTGCATCTGGGGCTGGAGGTGCTTTTCTCATCGGCGCAGGGCGTGCGTGCCCGGCCGATTCGGTCTGTCCCCCGGGCGTCGCCGCAACGTGCTTGGCACGGCGCGTGGGATGGGAACGGGGAGGAAGGAACCGGTTGCTTGTACTTGAATGAAAAGCTCCTTTTTTTCGCCTTTCCGGACGACGATTCCGCCACGTTTTTAGTTCGTTTGCACCACCACGGATCTGAGGGAACCTTTTGTTTTCCCGTCGTGGGTGAGTAAACTAGTGCTGCTGGGTCTGTCTGCCCGCTTAGGCAGGAAAACAAACGAAAGCTACTACTAATAGCACCGCCGGAAAAAAGGGTCAGAATAGGCCGGCCATGATCGTGCTAGCAGCAGCTTAAAAACGTCAAACTAGTTAGCTAGGCATGCTGGCCTTTCAAAGCACGTTGCCCCGTGCTAATGATGTACAGATCTCGGCGCAAATCTTTGAGGCAGCAAAGCATTCCGGCATGTTTGTGTGCGACACAACAAGTCAAAGACCGACCGCCCCGGGCCTAGCTAGAGAGCTAGCTATAGTACTATAATCTGACAAGATTCTCCCCCTGAAAAGAAAAGAAGCATCGAGCTGGATCACGGTTTCAAAAGGGCTTCCGGGACAGGGAGGGGAGCGTGGTCGGTTCGGTTCGTCCGCGGCGGAAGGAAGGAAGGAAGGAAGCGCGCTCCCAAGTTCCACTTTGTTTCCGCGGAGCACAGGTGCGGACTACGCGTGGCCGCCACCAGAATTCAGCGTCGCCCGGTGCCGTCTGCCCCGTCTCCATTAGACCAAGCAGCGGGAGAATGAAAAGACACCGCACCGATCGAGAGACAAAACCAAGACCTAAACCGCCGGCTGCAACTAGTCCGCGACGCAAAGGTCTCGGAGACAACGTGTGCGCCTTCTGCTCAGGCTGCACGATGGCTGCTTTGGTGAAACTCCTCTGTCCAGGAGAGCAGTAGGAGTGGGGGTAGAAAGATAGCACACCTGTACCAACCGAACTGCCCAGTTGAACTGCAGGTAAAGAGACTATAGGAGGAGCATGTGCGAGGTGCAGTGTGCTTTCCCTTTCGTCCAAGAATCCAACACCCCGTCACCAGAAACAAACTCCATCCACTAGCACGTGTTTTCTTTCGGTTGACACATGTTTCAACCCCCCCTCCACCACTCATGGATTTTTAAAACCCTAGCAATTTACGCCGTGTTCCCCGCAACTGCTCACACGATAGGGAAGTTTCAGCAGGGCCTCTTCCTCCCGTGCGCATCCCGATCAATGGCGCCGTCATCCGTACGGCCGCCGTTTCCGCCCCTGCCAATGTCGTAGCCGCACATCCACAGAGAAGAGTAGCAATTAATGGACGCTGTCACGTTTCACACCCGTTTCCCACCCCCAACGCGACAAATCTCACCTTCATGGAGCGTGCTCATTCCAGGGTATATAACCCCCCTCGCCCTCCTTCGTCGGCGCCACCACATTCATCCTCTTCCTCCATCTCAGTTGCCGCAAACTCACCCCACATCGCCCCTTCGTTGGCTGTCACCCTCTCCCCCCCATTACAATGTCGGTGTGACCGTACCCTCACCACGAACCTTTCTCTGAAAAGACCGAAATGGACTGCGTAGAGAGAGATTTCTAGGAGAGGGTCTGTGGGAGTTCTCGGAGTGGGTCGAGGACCCTGCACGTCTTAAGGTTGAATCCGCCATTGCCCGTGCCAGCCTCATCGCCGCCCTCGAGTACTTTGACCACATTTCAATTGCCCCCGTCGAAGAAATGGTCGTTGTACTCACGTCTAAATAAGAACGTGCTACGCAACAACAAAATATACACACACGACCATCAGAAGATCATTATGGGCTTACAAGTCACGATCATCTCACCAATGCACGCAAAGGAAGTGGACGAAGGAGAGTTGTTGTAGAGTGACGTTTTCCGCAACTAGGTTGTACCTCCCAGCCACGAGAATTTCTTTTTTTTGGGGGGGAAAGCCACAAGAATTTCTTCGGGAAAATCCGTCGAACTAGGCGACTCCTCCGAGGTATCCAAGTGGACCGATCTATAGCATAACATTTTTATCAGTGAACCAGAACATAGTGCATAGGTATTCTTCACTCCTTAATAGCTTCATGCAACTGATTTTCTCTTTCACTTCGCCGTCTCTTCTTATGAAATGTTTTTATGATGTCAGTTAGCATTAGATTTCCACCAATAACAGGGGTTTTATTATCGATGCTTAAAATCTCTTAATTATTTGGAATCCTAGCAAAAAAAAGCTCGAAAAGCAATAAAATACAGAATTTTTATTACTGCAACGCAAAACATAAGCTAAAAAGTGATGCAAAATGCACTCATCAATATGGCCAACCTTCAGTCGCTAATGTGGTTGTAAATAATGCACAATAAGAGGGTTAAATGTAAGATCGTCTACAGTCGAGCGCCCCCTCACCTCCCACTTACACTAAGGCGGACGATCTAGTCACTGATTGTTCAAAAACAGTTGACCCACTTGGGATCCTCAAACCAGTCCCAAACGCTGGACTGACTGACACACATGTTTCAACTGAAGGAAATATGACCTAGAGGCAATAATAAAGTTGTTATTTATATTTCCTTATACCGTGATAAATGTTTATTATTCATGTTAGAATTATATTAACCGGAAACTTAGTACATGTGTGAATACATAGACAAACAGAGTGTCCCTAGTATGCCTCTACTTGACTAGCTCGTTAATCAAAGATGGTTATGTTTCCTGACCATAAACATGTGTTGTCATTTGATGAACGGGATCACATCATTAGAGAATGATGTGATGGACAAGACCCATCCGTTAGCTTGGCATAATGATCGTTTAGTTTTATTACTATTACTTTCTTCATGACTTATACATGTTCCTTTGACTATGAGATTATGCAACTCCCGAATACCGGAGGAACACCTTGTGTGCTATCAAACGTCACAACGTAACTGGGTGATTATATAGATGCTCTACAGGTGTCTCCGAAGGTGTTTGTTGGGTTGACATAGATCAAGATTAGGATTTTTCACTCTGTGTATCGGAGATGTATCTCTGGGCCCTCTCGGTAATGCACATCACTATAAGCCTTGCAAGCAATGTGACTAATGAGTTAGTTACGGGATGATGCATTACGGAACGAGTAAAGAGACTTGCCGGTAATGAGATTGAACTAGGTATAGTGATACCGACGATCGAATCTCGGGCAAGTAACATACCGATGACAAAGGGAACAACATATGTTGTTATGCGGTTTGACCGATAAAGATCTTCATAGAATATGTAGGAACCAATATGAGCATCCAGGTTCCGCTATTGGTTATTGACCGGAAGTGAGTCTTGGTCATGTCTACATAGTTCTCGAACCCGTAGGCTCCGCACGCTTAACGTTCGATGACGATCGGTATTATGAGTTTATGTGTTTTGATGCACCGAAGGTAGTTCGGTGTTGCGGATATGATCACGGACATGACGTGGAGTCTCAAAATGGTCGAGACATAAAGATCGATATATTGGACGACTATGTTTGGACATCGGAATGGTTCCGGATGAGTTCCGGCATTTACCGCGGTACCGGGAGGTTACCGGAACCCCTCGGGGAGTATATGGGCCTTATTGGGCCTTAGTGGGAGAGATGAGGAGGCGACCAAGGAGGTACCGTCCCCAAGCCCAATCCGAATTGGGTGGGGGGCCGCCCCCCCTTTCCTTCCTCCCTCTCTCCTCCTTCCTTCCTCTCCTACTCCAACTAGGGAAGGGGGGGGGGAATCCTACTCCCGGTGGTAGTTGGACTCCCCTAGGGCGCGCCATAGAGAGGGCCGACCCTCCCCTCCTCCACTCCTTTATATACGGAGGAGGGGGGCACCCCATAGACACACAAGTTGATTGTTTAGCCGTGTGCGGTGCCCCCCTCCACCATATTCCTCCTCGGTCATATCGTTGCAGTGCTTAGGCGAAGCCCTGCGCCGGTAGCTTCATCATCACCGTCATCATGTCGTTGTGCTGACGAAACTCTCCTTCGACCTCAGCTGGATCTAGAGTTCGTGGGACGTCACCGAGCTGAACGTGTGCAGATCGCGGAGGTGCCGTACCTTCGGTGCTAGGATCAGTCGGATCGTGAAGACGTACGACTACATCAACCGCGTTGTCATAACGCTTCCGCTTATGGTCTACGAGGGTACGTAGACAACACTCTCCCCTCTCATTGCTATGCGTCGCCTAGATGGATCTTGCGTGTGCGTAGGATTTTTTTTTGAAACTACTACGTTCCCCAACAGTGGCATCTGAGCCAGGTCTATGCGTAGATGTTATATGCACGAGTAGAACACAAAGAGTTGTTGGTGATAATAGTCATACTGCTTACCAGCATGTCATACTTTGATTCAGCGGTATTGTTGGATGAAGCGGCCCAGACCGACATTACGCGTATGCTTATGCGAGACTGGTTCTATCGACGTGCTCCGCACACAGGTGGCTAGTGGATGTCTGTTTCTCCAGCTTTAGTTGAATCGAGTGTGGCTACGCCCGGTCCTTGTTGAAGGTTAAAACAGCACACTTGAGAAAAATCGTTGTGGTTTTGATGCGTAGGTAAGAACGGTTCTTGCTAAGCCTGTAGCAGCCACATAAAACTTGCAACAACAAAGTAGAGGACGTCTAACTTGTTTTGCAGGGCATGTTGTGATGTGATATGGTCAAGACATGATTATATAAATTGTTGTATGGGATGATCATGTTTTGTATGGTTGTCGCTTTATTGTATGACATGCAACCGCCATGTAATTGCTTTACTTTATCACTAAGAGGTAGCGATAGTCGTAGAAGCAATAGTTGGCGAGACGACAACGATGCTTCGATGGAGATCAAGGTGTTAAGCCGGTGACGATGGTGATCATGACGGTGCTTTGGAGATCGAGATCAAAGGCACAAGATGATGATGGCCATATCATATCACTTATATTGATTGCACATGATGTTTATCCTTTATGCATCTTATTCAGCTTAGTTCAGCGGTAGCATTATAATATGATCTCTCACTAAATTTCAAGGTATAAATGTTCTCCCTGAGTATGCACCATTGCGACAGTTCATCGTGCCGAGACACCACGTGATGATCGGGTGTGATAAGCTCTACGTATACATACAACGGGTGCAAGCCAGTTTTGGACATGCAGAATACTCGGGTTAAACTTGACGAGCCTAGCATATGCAGATATGGCCTCGGAACACTGAGAGCGAAAGGTTGAGCGTGAATCATATAGTAGATATGATCAACATAGTGATGTTCACCATTGAAAACTACTCCATGTCACGTGATGATCGGATATGGTTTAGTTGATTTGGATCACGTGATCACTTAGATGATTAGAGGCATGTCTATCTAAGTGGGAGTTCTTAAGTAATATGATCAATTGAACTTTAATTTATCATGAACTTAGTCCTGATAGTATTTGCATATCTATGTTGTAGATCAATAGCTCGTGATGTAGCTCCCCGTTTATTTTGATATGTTCCCAGAGAAAAATAAGTTAAAAAATGATAGTAGCAATGATGGGGACTTGGTCCATGATCTAAGGATTGTACTCATTGCTGCATAGAAGAATTATGTCCTTGATGCACCGCTAGGTGACAGACCTATTGCAGGAGCACATGCATACGTTATGAATGTTTGATAAAGCTCGGTATGATGACTACTTGATAGTTTAGTGCACCATGCTTTTCGGCTTAGAACTAGGACTTCAAAAACGTTTTGAACGCCACAGAGCATATGAGATGTTCCAAGAGTTGAAATTGGTTTTTCACACTCATGCCCGTGTCGAGAGGTATGAGACCTCTGACAGTACTTTGCCTACAAGATGGAGGAGAATAGCTCAACCAGTGAGCATGTGCTCAGATTGTCTGGGTACTACAATTGCTTGAATCAAGTGGGAGTTAATCTTCCAGATAAGATAGTAATTGACAAAATTCTCTAGTCACTATCACCAAGTTACTAGAACTTCGTGATGAACTATAATATGCAAGGGATGACGAAAGTAATTCCCGAGCTCTTCGCGATACTGAAATCGGCGAAGGTAGAAATCAAGAAAAAGCATCAATTGTTGATGGTTAACAAGACCACTAGTTTCAAGAAAAGGGCAAATGGATAGAAAGGTAACTTCAAGAAGAATGACAAGTAAGTTGTCACTCCCGTTAAGAAGTCCAAAGCTAGACCTAAGCCTAAAACTGAGTGCTTCTACTGCAAAGGGAATAATCACTGGAAGCGGAACTACCCCAAATAATTGGCGAATAAAAAGGATGGCAATGTGAACAAAGGTATATTTGATATACATGTTATTGATGTGTAATTTAATAGTGTTCATAGTAACCCCAAGGTATTTGATGCCGGTTCAGTTGCTAAGAGTAGTAACTCGAAACAGGAGTTGCAAAATGAACAGAGACTAATTAAAGACGAGGTGACGATGTGTGTTGGAAGTGGTTCCAAGGTTGATAAGATCACCATCGCACACTCCCTGTACCTTCGGGATTAGTGTTGAACCTAAATAAATGTTATTTGGTGTTTGCATTGAGCATGAATATGATTAGATCATGTTTATTGCAATACGGTTATTCATTTAAGTCAGAGAATAATTGTTGTTCTGTTTAAATGAATAAAACCTTCTATGGTCATGCACTCAATGGTTTATTGAATCTCGATTGTAGTGATACACATATTCATAATATTGATGCCAAAAGATGCAAAGTTGATAATGATAGTGCAACATATTTGTAGCACCGCCGTTTAGGTCATATTGGTGTAAATCGCATGAAGAAACTCCATGCTGATGGGCTTTTGGAATCACTTGATTATGAATCACTTGATGCTTGCGAACCATGCCTCATGGGCAAGATGACTAAGACTCTATTCTCCGAAACAATGGAGGGAGCAACTAACTTATTGGAAATAATACATACTGATGTATGCGGTCCGATGAGTGTTGAAGCTCGCGGCGGGTATCGTTATTTTCCGACCTTCACAGATGATTTGAGCAGATATGGGTATATCTACTTGATGAAACATAAGTATGAAACATTTGAAAAGTTCAAAGAATTTCATAGTGAAGTGGAAAATCATCATAACAAGAAAATAAAGTTTCTACGATCTAATCGTGGAGGTGAATATTTGAGTTATGAGTTTGGTCTTCATTTGAAACTATGTGGAATAGTTTCACAACTCACGCCACCCGGAACACCACAGCATAATGTGTGTCTGAACGTCGTAACCGTACTTTATTGGAGATGGTGTGATTTATGATGTCTCTTTCCGATTTACCACTATCGTTTTGGGGTTATGCATTAGAGACAACTGCATTCACGTTAAGTAGGGCACCATCTAAATCCGTTGAGATGACACAGTATGAACTGTGGTTTAGTAAGAAACCTAAGCCGTCATTTCTTAAAGTTTGGGGTTGCGATGCTTATGTGAAAAAGTTTCAGCCTGATAAGCTCAAACCCAAATCGGAGAAGTGCGTCTTCATAGAATACCCAAAAGGAAACTGTTGGGTACACCTTCTATCACAGATCCAAAGGCAAGATCTTTGTTGCTAAAAATGGATCCTTTCTAGAGAAGGAGTTTCTCTCGAAAGAAGTGAGTGGAAGGAAAGTAGAACTTGATGAGGTAATTGTACCTTCTCTCAAATTGGAAAGTGGTTCATCACAGAAATTAGTTCTAGTGATGCCTACACCAACTAGAGAGGAAGCTAATGATAATGATCATGAAACTTCAGATCAAGTTAGTACCGAACCTCGTAGGTCAACCGGAGCACGTTCTGCACCAGAGTGGTACGGAAATCCTGTTCTGGAAGTCATGTTACTAGACCATGATGAACCTACGAACTATGATGAAGCGATGATGAGCCCAGATTCCGTGAAATGGCTTGAGGCCATGAAATCTGAGATGGGATCCATGTATAAGAACAAAATGTGGTCTTTGGTGGACTGCCCGATGATGGGCAAGCTATTCATAATAAATGGATCTCCAAGAGGAAGATGGACGCTGATAGTAGTGTTACTATCTACAAAGCTTGACTTGTCGAAAAGGATTTTGACAAGTTCAAGGTGTTGACTATGATTAGTTTTTCTCACTCGTATTGATGCTTAAGTCTGTCCGAATCATGTTAGCAATTGCTGCATTTTATGAAATCTGGCAAAATGGATATCAAAACTGCATTCCTTAATGGATTTATTAAAGAAGAGTTGTATATGATGCAACCAAAAGGTTTTTTCAATCCTAAAGGTGCTAACAAAATGTGCAAGCTCCAGAGATCCATCTATGGACCGGTGCAAGCATCTCGAAGGTGAAATATATGCTTTGATGAGTTGATCAAAGCATATAGTTTTATACATACTTGCGGTGAAGCCTGTATTTACAAGAAAGTGAGTGGGAGCACTACAACCTTAATGATAAGTATATGTGAATGACATATTGTTGATCGGAAAGGATGTAGAATTTTTTGGAAAGCATAAAGGAGTGTTTGAAAGGAGTTTTTCAAAGAAAGACCTCACTGAAGTTGCTTACATATTGAGCATCAAGATCTATAAAGATAGATCAAGACACTTGATAAGTTTTTTCAATGAGTACATACCTTGACAAGTTTTTGAAGTAATTCAAAATGGAATAGTCAAAGAAGGAGTTCTTGCCTGTGTTGCTAGGTGTGAAGTTGAGTAAAACTCAAAGCCCGACCACGGCAGAAGATAGAGAGAGAATGAAAATCATTCCCTATGCCTCAACCATAGGTTCTATAAAGTATGCCATGCTATGTACCAGACCTATTGTATACCCTGCCTTGAGTTTGGCAAGGGAGTACAACAGTGATCTAGGAGTAGATCACTGGACATTGTTGGAGATATGCCCTACAAGCAATCATGTATGATGATATTTTCTATGTGTTTATGAATAAAGATAGTCCTTGGACATTATCAATCATGTGTATCAGCAAGTACATGACTTGTTTGTGGGACTATGCATTGTATGATGACTGCCCTAAAAGGTCCCTAGTCGAAAGGGCTGTGTGGACGCGCATCCGACTAGACTAGCATATGACACGGTCGATGGCTCGGTCTCACTAGCCATGGAGCATTGGATGCTAACCGGATAATATGGACTTGGAACGGTTTGGTCGGATTCGACGTAGTCGGATCCGAGTCGAGATAAGGTCCGAGTCGGATAAACCCAACTATGAGACACAGTGATATGTCATCTGTGAGTCTCTAGTACAACATACGTTCTATGTCCTAAGACCTGAGCTGACACATGTACTCGGGATGGTAATAGACTTGCTTTGGGCCGACCAAACGCTACTCCATGACTGGGTAGTTACAAAGGTAGGTTTCGGGTTTGTCCAGTCCCATTCTGCGAGACATGGTCGAGCAAGATGGGATTTGCCCCTTCGATCAGGAGAGATATACTCTGGGCCCCTTGTGTGATCCGACCAGGATAAGCATGGCCATGCGACAGGGATTATGAGATAATCCGGTTTGTGGTCGGTATCACTGGAACAAGAAAGAGGTTGGGCTAGCACAAGGATGACAGTCTCGCCTTGAGCCCGACAACATATATCGGGCGGCAAAGGGAACAGAAGTGTGACACGTTGTACAGGTTCGCCTAATCAACTTCATAGTCTGCTTGGTGGTATGCACGCCTTGCTAGAGGCCGCTGCCAACCGTGCAGGTCAGAGGTGATCCGATCTGTGACCAAGCCGACTTGAACCTTAGGGGTCGCGCGCTTAAGGGAAGGAACCTATGAGGTCAGATCCAAGGACACTGGTCGGATGTGGTCCGAGCTGTACTCGGATTGTGGTCGAGTAGACTTGTGGGCTTTAGGGTCCGTGCGAGGCCCAAGTGTTGAGCCCGCGATGGACGCCTATATAAAGTGGAGGTGCAACACGCTCAGGCGGTTCATCGCTTTGGCGCTGCGACTAGGGTTTGCATGAGTTGCGAATAGCCACCTCCACTCGCTGCCGGTTGTGTGATTGGACCTAGCAGTCCGCCGGACGACATTCCTCCTGCACGCGCGGATACCGTTAGAGGCGGTGCACTTGTGCCGCTCCGGCGAACTTGTACGTGGGATCGGACGACCGGCTGTTCGACGGAGATCGGACAAGGAGGAGACAAACCACGCGGATGCGCTGCCCCAACTCTTACGCTGCACTGCACTACACGTCTAGTGGTAACGAATTGTGATCCATCTCCCGTAGCATGTTCCTGGATGTTCTGCGCGTAGGAAAATTTTAAGTTGCAGTCGACGCACCCTACCGTAGAGCCAACAGTGGTATCAGAGCCTCTGCTATAGGATTTGGATTCAGATCATATGCATATTAGATATGTGGAGGCAGCAGATGAGATCTGTTGTCCTTGATGAGATCGGCTATGTGCACGGTTGATGAGATCAATTGCACATGGGGATTTAAGAGGCTATGTTTCTGATGATCAGAGACGATGAGGTCGTGACACAACCTACCCCTATCGGTCGGTATCCGCCATCAGGGTTAACAGTGAAACGTAAACCCGAATCAAACTCGCGATGATCGATGAGATCGGTCAGATCAGAAAACATCGTGCGCTGCCCGCACCCGCGAGGGGCGCTGCCCCTTCGAACCCCACCTTCTAACTAGCTAGCGGGACCGCTGTGTGTGTAGTGCTGTGTATTTTGTACCCGACACACAAACCGGTAGAATGCGATTCTACGCATAACTTTGTTTTGCAGGCTTGATGTGAATAGTATGGCTCATGTGTATGTGATGCATGTGTGTAATTTATACGTGGCCTGCGTGTCATGTTTGTCAGCTGGCAGGAGCCAAAGTGCTGTCATTATATTGTATAATGACCTGCGAGTCGACTTGTGACTCTATGTAAAATTCATTACTAGTTGTAGTAGTTGGATAATAGAGACCAGGTTGGTGGCTTGGCGTCCCAGCGCGACAAACAAGATGGAGTTCATAGATGGTCATCGGAGTCGGAGCCGACCTGGAAGAACGTCCATGAAGGAGCCATACTATTTCACAATATGTGTTTATTTGTGATTGTTATGCTTCTTTGTTTCTATGCATGTTAGAATGGTAGAATGACCCCTCATGAATTTCAAGCGAATTGCCATCCCCGATGTTGCACCTTCGCACGTCAAGTACGTCTAGTAGTGGGCTCATAAAATTGGGATGCTGCTGGGTGTCCTTGAACTGAAGGGTTCATGTCGGACACGGACATGCACTGCGTCAGGTTAACTTGACAAGGCTATCAAAACGATTTTGGGCCTTGTGGCAAAGAAGGTTGGGAGCCGGGGTATGAGATACCTTCCCGACCGACAGGGGTCATATAGAGATATGATTAGCAAGGAGCTGTTTACCGGATAGTTATGTTGGCTAGCAGTGATGCTAAATCTCACTAGTCGCATGCGCTAGTCGGATCCTAAATCACTGAGAGTTTGCGGAGGGATGCTGACTTCAGTGGGAGTATTTCTGTTTAGGCTAGAATTACTATACATAAACACATTGCTTAGTGATTGCATATTTTCTGTTGTAGATCAATGGCACCACCTGCTCAACCCAACTTTGCATTGAAATCAATTCTGGAAAAGGATAAAATGAATGGAACAAACTTTATCACCTGGTATAGAAATCTAAGAATTGTTCTGAAGCACGATAAAAAGGAACATGTTCTAGAGGATCCACTTCCAGAGGAACCTGCCGATAATGCTAATGCCACAACTAAGAATGCCTACCAGAAACTCCTTGATGAATCAACGGAGATCAGCTGTCTGATGCTGGCTTGTATGGAGCCCGATTTGCAACAGCATTTCGAAAATGTTGAGGCTTACGATATGATCGAGACTCTCAAGAGCATGTTTCATACACATGCTAGCACCGAAAGGTTCAACGTCTAGCGATCCTTGATGGATTGCAAGCTGAAGGAAGGTGATCCACTGAGCCCACATGTGATCAAGATGATCAGATATGTGCAAGCTATGGATCAGTTGGGCTTCCCGCTCTTGGATGAGCTTGCTACAGATGCAGTTCTGGGTTCTCTTCCACCCAGCTATGGGACGTTCATCTCGAACTATCATATGCATGGCATGGATAAGAAGCTCACTGAATTGCATGGGATGCTCAAAGTGGCAGAGCAGGATATTAAGAAAGGCACGCATCAAGTGTTGATGGTGCAGAAATCGGGTAAGTTCAAGAAGAGTTGGTGCAAGAAAAAAGCTAAGGCAAAGGGCATGAAGACGGTAAACTCCGCCGCTGCGCCGAAGTCTGGACCGGACTCGAAGACCATTTGCTATCACTGCAAGGAGACCGGTCACTGGAAGAGGAACTGTAGCAAGTGGCTTGCAGAGCATGGCTAGAAGGCCGGAAATGCTTCTTCGGGCAAAGGTACACTTGCTGCATATGTTATAGACATTTACCTTGCTGACATACCTAGTAGCTCTTGGGTATTTTATACCGGATCGGTTGTTCATATTTGCAACTGATGCAGGGGCTGGTAAGAACTAGGCGTGTGGCACAAGGTGAGATTGACATCAGGGTCGGCAACAAAGCAAGAGTTGTTGCGTTGGAGGTCGGCACGATGCAGCTCCAGCTTCCTTCCGGATTCATTATGGAATTGAATAATTATTATTACATTCCTGCACTTAGTCGGAACATTATTTCTGCCTCATGTTTGATGAGTCAAGGTTATGAATTCAATTTAAAGGACAATGGTTGTTCAATATTTTTGAATGGTATGTTCCACGGTTATGCACCCATTGTTGATGGGCTATTTATAATGAATCTAGAACAGGAACTGGTCTATAACGTGAATGTCAAGAGGCATAAGCCTAATGAGATAAATCCGACATACTTCTGGCATTGCCGGCTTGGACACATTAGTCTGAAACGCATGAAGAAGCTCCATGATGATGTGCTCTTAACTTCGTCCAACTTTGAGTCGTTCGAGACATGTGAATCATGCTTGCTCGGCAAGATGACTAAGTCTCCTTTCGAAAGAGTTGCGAGAGGGCGTCCGAGCTATTGGAACTTATACATAGTGATGTGTGTGGTCCAATGAGCACAACTGCCAGAGGTGGCTATCAGTACTTTGTGACTTTTACCGATGACTTGAGTAGATACAGATATATCTATTTGATGAGGCACAAGTCGGAAACCTTTGAAAAGTTCAAAGAGTTTCAGAACGAGGTTGAGAATCTGATCGTGGAGGTGAGTACATGAGCCAGGAGTTTGATGAACCTCTGAAAAGTCGAGGTATAGTACCTCAGCTCACACCTCCGGGTACGCCATAGAGAAACAGTGTGTATGGAGGAATAGGACCTTGTTGGACATGGTACAGTCTATGATGAGCAAATCGGATTTACCCTTGTCATTCTGGGGATACGCTCTAGAAACTACAACTTTCACACTTAACAGGGTACCATCAAAATCCGTAGACAAGACACCACATGAGATGTGGACCGGGAAGAGTCCCAGTTTGTCTTTTCTAAAGATTTGGGGTTGTGAAGCATTTGTCAAGCGACTTATGTCAGACAAGCTTACACCCAAGTCGGATAAATGCATATTCGTGGGATATCCGAGGGAAACCTTGGGATATAGCTTCTACAACCGGGAGGAGAACAAAGTGTTTGTTGCTCGGAACGTGGTTTTCCTTGAGAAAGAGTTTCTCAGTCGGGAGGCTAGTGGGAGGATGGTTCGACTCGAAGAAATTCGAGGACCACTCAGGGACGACTCGACTGGTGATGAAATGATACCGGAGTCAGTCAGGGAACCCGTAGTGGAAGCGGCACCGGAACCACGGAGGTCGAAAAGATTGCGCAGAGGGCATGATGTATTGTTGCTAGAAAGCGACGAGCCGGCCACATATGCAGAAGCGATGGTGAGCCCAGATTCTGAGGCATGGCTGGAGGCCATGAGATCCGAGTTAAAGTCCATGGATGAGAATCAAGTCTGGGACTTGGTTGATCCACCACCTGGCGTAACTGCCATTAGTTGCAAATGGGTCTTTAAGAAGAAAACCAATGTGGATGGAAATGTTCAGATCCACAAAGCTCGGCTTGTCACTAAAGGTTATGGACAAGTTCAAGGAATTGACTACGACGAGACTTACTCGCCGGTAGCGATGCTGAAATCGGTGAGGATCGTACTAGCTATAGCTGCATATTTCGATTACGAGATATGGCAGATGGATGTCAAAATGGCTTTCCTTCACGAAAATTTAACCAAGGACGTGTATATGATACAGCCCGAGGGTTTTGTCAATCCGACTAGCACTAGTAAAGTATGCAAGCTCAAGAGATCCATTTATGGGTTGAAGCAAGCATCTCGGAGTTGGAACATTCGTTTTGATGAGGTCGTCACTGGTCTCAGTTTCATCAAAAGCGAAGAGGACTCTTGTTTATACAAGAAGTTAAGTGGGAGCTCGATAGTGTTTTTTATCTTGTATGTGGATGACATACTACTGAACGGAAATGATGTTTCCATGCTAAACTCGGTCAAGGAGTCATTGAATGGCAAGTTTTCAGTGAAAGACCTTGGTGAGGCAGTGTATATTTTAGGCATTAAGATCTATAGAGATAGATCGAAGATGCTGCTCGGCTTAAGCCAGAGAACGTACATAGATAAAGTGTTGAAGCGGTTCAACATGAGTGAGGCGAAGAAAGGGTTCTTACCACTCTCACATGGTATAAGGCTAAGCGAGACTCAGAGTCCTTCGACATCTGATGAGCGAAGCAGGATGAGTAGGATTCTGTATGCCTCGGCAATCGGATCCATCATGTATGCCATGATATGTTCAAGGCCTGATGTTGCTTTTGTAATAAGCCTAACAAGCAGATACCAGGACAACCCAGGTGAGAGTCACTAGGCAGCGGTAAAGACTATTTTGAAGTACCTGAAAAGGACTAAAGAGATGTTCCTAGTTTATGGAGGTGAGGAAGAGCTCGTTGTAAGGGGTTACGTCGATGCTAGTTTCCAACCGACAGAGATGATTGTCGATCACAGTCCAGATTCATGTACGTCCTGAATGGAGGGGTAGTGCACTAGATGAGTTCCAAGCAGGATACAGTGGCCGATTCTACCACAGAAGAATACATTGCAACTTGTGAAGCTACAAAGGAAGGTGTTTGGATCCGGCATTTTCTGGATGATCTTGGTATTTTCCCAGCCTCGCTGAAACCGTTGGACCTTTATTGTGATAATTCTGGTGCCATCGCACAAGCCAAGGAGCCGAGGAATCACCACAAGGTCAGACACATAGATCGGAAATATCACCTCATACAAAAGATCGTAAAGAATGGTGATGTAGAGTTATGCAAGATTCACACGGATGCAAATGTTGCAGATCCGTTGACAAAGCCGCTTCCACAACCCAAGCATGAGGGGCACATTAGAGCTATGGGCATTCGATGTCTATTTGATTGACTCTAGTGCAAGTGGGAGACTGTTGGAGATATGCCCTAGAGGCAATCATGTATGATGATATTTCCTATGTGTTTATGAATAAAGATAGTCCTTGGACATTATCAATCATGTGTATCAGCAGGTACGTGACTTGTTTGTGGGACTATGCATTGTATGATGACTGTCCTAAAAGGTCCCTAGTCGAAAGGGCTGTGTGGATGCGCAGCCGACTAGACTAGCATATGACACAGTCGATGGCTCGGTCTCACTAGCCATGGAGCATTGGATTCTAACCGGATAATATGAACTTGGAAAGGTCTGGTCAGATTCGACGTAGTCGAATCCGAGTCGAGATAAGGTCCGAGTCAGACAGACCCAACTATGAGACACAACGATATGTCATCTGTGAGTCTCTAGTACAACATACGTTCTATGTCCTAAGACCTGAGCTGACGCATGTATTCGGGATGGTAACAGACTTGCTTTGGGCCTACCAAACGCTACTCCATGAATGGGTAGTTACAAAGGTAGGTTTCGGGTCTGTCCAGTCCCATGTTGCGAGACATGGTCGAGCAAGATGGGATTTGCCCCTCCGATCAGGAGAGATATACTCTGGGCCCCTCGTGTGATCCGACCAGGATAAGCATGGCCATGCGACAGGGATTATGAGATAATCCGGTTTGTGGTCAGTATCACTGGAATGAGAAAGAGGTCGGGCTAGCACAAGGATGACAGTCTCGCCTTGAGTCCGACAACATATATCGGGCGGCAAAGGGAACAGAAGTGTGACACGTTGTACATGTTCGCCTAATCAGCTTCATAGTCTGCTTGGTGGTCTGCACGCCTTGCTAGAGGCCGTTGCCAACTATGCAGGTCGGAGGTGATCCGAACTGTGACCAAGCCGACTTGAACCTAAGGGGTCGCGCGCTTAAGGAAAGGAACCTACGAGGTCAGATCCGAGGACACTGGTCGGATGTGGTCTGAGCTGTACTCGGATTGTGGCCGAGTAGACTTGTGTGCTTTAGGGTCCATGCGAGGCCCAAGTGTTGAGCCCGCGACGGACGCCTATATAAAGTGGAGGTGCGGCACACTCAGACGGTTGATCGCTTCGGCGCTGCGACTAGGGTTTGCATGAGTTGCGAATAGCCACCTCCACTCGCTGTCGGTTGTGTGATCGGACCTAGCAGTCCACCGCACGACATTCCTCCTGCACACACGGATACCGTGATTGGACGACCGGCTGTTCGAGGGAGATCGGACGAGGACGAGACGAACCACGCGGACGCGCTTCCCCAACTCTTCCGCTGCACCGCACTGTGCGTCTAGTGGTAACGAATCGTGATCCATCTCCCGTAGCATGTTCCTGGATGTTCTGCACGTAGGAAACTTTTAATTTGCAGTCGACGCACCCTACCGTAGAGCCCACAGACATTGATCAAAATTATCCTTAGAGGACTAAGGAAATATTTCTCGGTTATGGAGGTGATAAAGAGTTCGTCGTAAAGATTTACGCCGATGCAAGATTTAACATCGATCTGGATGACTCTGATTCTCGATCTGGATACATATTGAAACTGGGAGCATTTAGCTAGAGTACCTCCGTGCAGAGCATTGTAGACATAGAATTTTGCAAAATACATATGGTTCTGAATATGGCAGACCCGTTGACTAAACTTCTCTCACAAGCAAAACATGATCACACCTTAGTACTCTTTTGGTGTTAATCACATGGCGATGTGAACTAGATTACTGACTCTAGTAAACCCTTTTAGTGTAGGTCACATAAAGATGTGAACTATTGGTGTTAAAATCACATGATGATGTGAACTAGATTATTGACTCTAGTGCAAGTGGGAGACTGAAGGAAATATGCCCTAGAGGCAATAATAAAGTTGTTACTTATATTTCCTTATACCATGATAAATGTTTATTATTCATGCTAGAATTGTATTAACCGGAAACTTAGTACATGTGTGAATACATAGACAAATAGAGTTTCCCTAGTATGCCTCTACTTGACTAGCTCGTTAATCAAAGTTGGTTATGTTTCCTAACCATAGACATGTGTTGTCATTTGATGAACGGGATCACATCATTAGAGAATGATGTGATGGACAAGACCCGTCTATTAGCTTGGCATAATGATCATTTAGTTTTATTGCTATTGCTTTCTTCATGACTTATACATGTTCCTCTGACTATGAGATTATGCAACTCCTGAATACCGGAGGAACACCTTGTGTGCTATCAAACGTCACAACGTAACTGGGTGATTATATAGATGCTCTACAGGTGTCTCCGAAGGTGTTTATTGGGTTGGCATAGATCAAGATTAGGATTTGTCACTTCGTGTATCAGAGAGGTATCTCTGGGCCCTCTTGGTAATGCACATCACTATAAGCCTTACAAGCAATGTGACTAATGAGTTAGTTATAGGATGATGCATTACGGAACGAGTAAAGAGACTTGCCGGTAATGAGATTGAACTAGGTATAGTGATATCGACAATCGAATTTCGGGCAAGTAACTGTTGGAAATATGCCCTAGAGGCAATAATAAAATGGTTATTGTTATATTTCCTTGTTCATGATAATTGTCTATTGTTCATGCTATAATTGTATTAACTGGAAACCGTAATACATGTGTGAATACATAGACCAGAACGTGTCCCTAGTGAGCCTCTAGTTGACTAGCTCGTTGATCAATAGATGGTTATGGTTTCCTGACCATGGACATTGGATGTAATTGATAATGGGATCACATCATTAGGAGAATGATGTGATGGACAAGACCCAATCCTAAGCATAACACAAGATTGTGTAGTTCGTTCGCTAGAGCTTTTCTAATGTCAAGTATCATTTCCTTAGACCATGAGATTGTGAAACTCCCGGATGCCGTAGGAATGCTTTGGGTGTATCAAACGTCACAACGTAATTGGGTGACTATAAAGGTGCACTACAGGTAGCTCCGAAAGTATCTGTTGAGTTGGCACGAACCGAGACTGGGATTTGTCACTCCGTATGACGGAGAGGTATCTCTGGGCCCACTCAATAATGCATCATCATAATGAGCTTAGTGTGACTAAGGAGTTAGTCACGGGATCATGCTTTACGGAATGAGTAAAGAGACTTGCTGGTAATGAGATTGAACAAGGTATAGGGATACCGACGATCGAATCTCGGGCAAGTAACATACCGATAGACAAAGGGAATTGAATACGAGATTGATTGAATCCCCGACATTGTGGTTCATCCGATGAGATCATCGTGGAACATGTGGGAGCCAATATGGGTATCCAGACCCTGCTATTGGTTATTGGCCAGAGAGGTGTCTCGGTCATGTCTGCATGGTTCCCGAACCCGTAGGGTCTACACACTTAAGGTTCAGTGACGCTAGAGCTGTTATGGGAAATAGTATGTGGTTACCGAAGGTTGTTTGGAGTCCCAGATGAGATCCGCATATGACGAGGAACTCCGGAATGGTCCGGAGGTGAAGATTGATATATTGGACGAAGGGTATTGGAGTCCCGAATTGTTCCGGGGGTACCGGGTGACGACCAACGTGTCCGAAAGGGGTTTCGGAGGTCCCGACAAGTGTTGGGGGGCCTTATGGGCCAAGGGGAGGGGGAACATCAGCCCACTAAGGGGATGAGCACCCCTCTCACCCCATCTCACGTAACCTGGAGAGGTGGGTGACGGGGTTATGTACCTAGGGTAAGGTCATGGTCCTGTTCCAAGTAACTTACCCTAGGACTTCCCTAGAAGAGGTCGCCTTCCAGTCGACCAACGAAGATTCACTCGACTGACCTGAAGGACTCGACCACGAAGACTCACTCGACCACCAGGAGGTCAAGAGGCACTCTGCACCGCAACGGCCTGTAATTAAGTAGACTTTATGATAGTAAAGGCACTTTATGTGGGGCGTTACCAGTAACGCCCCAGACTTAACTCACCTTAAACCCTCTCCTACGTGGGCTGGCTGGGGTCCTGGCGCACTCTATATAAGCCACCCCCCTCCACAGGCAGAGGGGTTCGGCACCTTGTAATCCATACATTCATAATCCACTCGACCGCCTCCGGGCTCTGAGACGTAGGGCTGTTACTTCTTCCGAGAAGGGCCTGAACTCGTACATCCTTTGTGCTTACAACCTCTCCATAGCTAGGACCTTGCCTCTCCATACCTACCCCCCACTCTACTGTCAGGCTTAGAACCACGATAGTTGGCGCCCACCGTGGGGCGGGTGTTTTAGCGATTTTGTGGAGAAGTTGCGATTCTTCCGAGTACTTTCATCATGGCGTCTGCTGGAGTTTTGGTCGAGGGTCAAGAGATCCGTCTCGGCACTCTCACCTTCATCGCCGACGACTCCGCATGGCTCCAGGAGGCTCCACTCGACGTAGATGCGCTCCCCGTCCGCGGTGCGACGCATTTTCGCGCATGTGTCCGCGGCGTTCTGCTGCGGCAACCGTCGACCCAGTATCGGTCAGCTCCTCCATCGTCCACCCTCCCGGTCTCCCGCCAGCGCAAGCGCTCAGGCCGGTCGAGGCTTCAGCGATGGGTGAGTCACGCGGTGGCTCGCCAATCGGCCACTACCCAAGTTGCGGCAATCGAGCCCAACGAATCTCTCTACGGCTTGTTCGATCAGTCGACTGGCTCCGTAGAGACTGCATCCGAGTGCGGAAGCAGTGATCCAGCGGCGGAAATCTTGATGGTCGACGGGCCCCACAGCCCTCCTGGCTTCGCCCGTGGTGGTGGAGCAGGTGACGGCGGCGATCCTGCACGAGGCTACGAAGAGTATCAGCCCGAGCCACTCGACTCTCTGCAAAGAGAAGAGCTTCGCCGCAGGAACGAGGATCCCCTGCGTATTCCCATCGCAGGAGAAACCCCCGAGGCTCGTGCCTTGGAGGAGGCGCGTCTGGCCAATTTGGCCGAGCGCACTCGACTGGAGAACCTTCAGCGAGCACTCGACGAGCGCGCGCGGCAACGAGTTCCCGACACCAGTCGACGTCAACTCTTCCCGCCGACTCAGGTATATCGAACCCCAATTCAGAATTTAGCAGCTGCGACCCGTATAGCAGAGTCCATTCAGCCTTCGCAGTCAGAGGCTGGCAGAGGTTTGCTGCAGATCAGGGATCTGCTCCGGGCAGCAGGAGATCAGAATTCAGCCGTGTCTCAGTCGCGCAACAGAATTCACAGTCGATCTGTCACTGTGAATACGGTTCAGTCGGCTCACAGCCCCAGATCGCCTCCGCGGCGCGAAGGGCGTGAGAATCGGCGAGATCAATATGGCGACAGACTCGACCGAGATGATAGGCGTCGAGTGCCCTATTCCCCTCCGAGGGGTGGGTCTTACGCTCCTCGGCAGCCAGATGATAGGCGTCAGTACAGTACAGGGCGTAGGGTTCCAGTTGACCCCAGAGAGCCAGGCTTTGACGCGCGATCCATTATCGTGCAAGGGTTGGTCGACCGGAACAGAGCCCATCGAGGCACACTCGACAGAGATGTGCCCACGAGCAGTCGAGTTCATGTTTCTGGTCCTGAATGTTTCAGCAGAGCTATCAGAGCCGCAGTTATCCCCCCCAATTTCAGGCTGGCAACAGGAGTCAGCAAGTTCACTGGTGAGTCTAAGCCTGAAACTTGGCTTGAAGACTACCGAGTGGCAGTTCAAATCGGTGGTGGGAACGATGAGGTGGCCATGAAGCATTTGCCCCTCATGTTGGAAGGTTCTGCCAGGGCATGGTTGACTCAATTGCCTCCTAGCAGCATTTACACTTGGGAAGATCTGTCCCGAGTGTTCGTCAGAACGTTCGAAGGGACTTGCAAGCGACCAGCGGGATTGACAGAGTTGCAAGTCTGCATGCAGAAAACCAATGAGACTCTCAGAGAGTATATTCAGAGGTGGATCACTTTGCACCACACTGTGGAAAATGTCTCTGACCATCAGGCAGTATGCGCCTTCAAAGATGGTGTCAAGAACAGAGAACTGAGTTTGAAATTTGGTCGAACTGGTGACATGACCTTGAGTCGGATGATGGAGATTGCTACCAAGTACGCCAACGGCGAAGAAGAAGACCGACTCCGAAGCGGCAAGCACAAGCCGAGTCAGTCGGAAAAAGGAAACACCAGTCGGAAACAGAAGCGGAAGGCTGAACCGGCAGCTCCTGGAGAGGCTCTGGCCGTGACTCAAGGAAAGTCTAAGGGGAAACCAAAAGGATCCTGGAACCCCAAGAAGGTGAAGGATAAAGAAGGGAACGACGTGATGGATATGCCGTGCCACATCCACACGAAGAAAGATGAAGAGGGGAATATCATTTACCCAAAGCACACCACTCGCCAATGTCGACTCCTGATCCAGCAGTTTCAGGGAAAACAGTCTAAGGACAAGGAGAAGGAGCCGGACAAGGCCGAAGACAAAGAGGACAGTGAGGGAGGATATCCGCATATCAACTCCACTCTGATGATCTTCGCAGATGTGGAAAGCAGAAGTCGACTGAAAGTGATTAACCGAGAGGTTAACATGGTTGCCCCAGCAAAGGCAAATTATCTGAAGTGGTCTCAAACACCCATCACATTCGACCAATTTGATCACCCGACTCATATTGCCACCCCTGGGAGGCAAGCTTTGGTGGTCGATCCAGTTGTCGAAGGCACTCGACTGACAAAGGTGCTGATGGATGGTGGAAGTGGGCTGAATCTGTTATATGCAGACACGTTGAAAGGTATGGGCATTCCGATGTCCCGACTGAGCACTAGTAACATGAGCTTCCATGGAGTTATACCAGGGAAGAAGGCCGAGTCACTCGGCCAGATAGCTTTGGACGTAGTGTTTGGCGATTCAAAGCATTTTCGCAAAGAAAAGTTGACGTTTGAGGTCGTGGATTTTCAAAGTGCATATCATGCCATTTTGGGGAGACCAGCCTATGCACGGTTCATGGCTCGACCATGTTACGTGTACCTCAAATTGAAGATGCCCGGTCCCAAAGGTGTGATCACTGTCACCAGTGATAGGAAAAAGGCAGAGGAGTGCTTTCAGAAGGGCTCCAAAATTGCCGATTCCCAAGTGACAGCGGTCGAGTTCGAAGAATACAAGCAAAACGCAGATCCGAGTGACTTGCTGCGATCCAAGAAGCCCGCCACAGAATCTGCATTCCAGTCGTCCGGTGGGACGAAGCCTGTTCACATTCACCCGACCGACCCCGAAGCAGCTCCGACCCGCATCTCCACAACACTCGACCCAAAATAGGAAGAAGCGCTCATCCAGTTCCTCCGTGAGAACTGGGACATTTTTGCATGGAAGCCCGCTGACATGCCAGGTGTTCCCAGGGGACTGGCTGAGCATCGCCTAAGAGTCGACTCGTCTGCAAAGCCAGTCAAAGAACATCTTCGGCGGTCCGTCGTCCAGAAGAGAAAGGCCATCGGTGAAGAAGTGGCTCGACTGTTGGCGGCAGGATTTATCCGAGAGATATTCCACTCCGAGTGGCTCGCTAATGTCGTCATGGTTCCTAAGAAGGACAAGTCGCTCCGAATGTGCATTGATTTCAAGCACATCAACCGGGCCTGCCCGAAAGATCACTTTCCTCTCCCTCGCATAGATCAAATTGTTGACTCGACCGCGGGATGCGAGAGGTTGTCTTTTTTAGATGCTTACTCCGGGTACCACCAGATCCGTCTGTATGGGCCCGATGAAGTAAAAACAGCTTTCATCACTCCATTCGGGTGCTTCTGCTATATCACCATGCCATTCGGCCTCAAGAATGCCGGAGCCACATTTATGCGAATGATCCAGAAGTGTCTACTCACTCAAATCAGTCGGAATGTGGAAGCTTATATGGATGATATTGTTGTCAAGTCACGAAAAGGTTCCGACCTGCTCGCTGACCTCGCCGAAACATTTGCCAACCTCAGAAGGTATGATATCAAGCTCAATCCATCAAAGTGCACATTTGGAGTTCCTGGTGGCAAGTTACTCGGTTTTCTCGTTTCCGAACGGGGAATCGATGCCAACCAAAAAAAGATTGGCACTATTCTCCGAATGAAACGCCCTGTGCGAGTGCACGATGTCCAGAAGCTTACTGGATGCTTGGCCGCATTAAGTCGATTCATCTCACGACTCGGTGAAAAGGCATTGCCTCTTTACCGACTGATGAAGAAGGCTGACAAGTTCGAGTGGACTCCAGAAGCTGATGCAGCGTTTGCCGAGCTAAAAGCTCTGCTCTCCACCCAGCCGGTGCTTGCTGCTCCAATCAGCAAAGAGCCTCTGTTGCTCTACATCGCAGCCACAGGACAAGTCGTCAGTACTGTGCTAACGGTCGAGCGGGAAGAAGAAGGAAAAGCTCTCAAAGTTCAGCGCCCAGTGTATTATTTGTCTGAAGTCTTGACTCCATCCAAGCAGAGATATCCTCATTATCAGAAGCTTGTGTATGGAATATACATGACCACAAAGAAGGTTGCTCATTATTTCTCTGACCATTCAATCACAGTCGTCAGCGACGCTCCACTATCAGAGATTTTGCACAACAGAGATGCAACTGGTCGAGAGGCCAAATGGGCGATTGAACTTCTTCCCCTTGATATCAAGTTTGAGGCAAAGAAAGCCATTAAGTCCCAGGCAATAGCAGATTTCCTCGCCGAGTGGATCGAACAGCAGCAGCCGACTGAAGTTCACTCGGAGCATTGGACCATGTTTTTCGATGGTTCTAAGATGTTGAATGGTTCCGGTGCTGGGGTTGTCCTGGTTTCCCCCAGAGGAGATAAGCTCAGATATGTGCTCCAGATTCACTTTGATTCCTCCAATAATGAGGCAGAATATGAGGCCCTCCTATACGGGTTGCGCATGGCCATTTCACTCGGCGTCCGTCGCCTAATGGTCTATGGCGACTCGGATTTAGTGGTCAATCAGGTGATGAAAGAGTGGGACGTGAGAAGCCCAGCCATGACTGGATACTGCAGTGCAGTGAGGAAGCTGGAGAAAAAGTTCGAGGGGTTGGAGCTCCATCATATACCCCGACTGAAAAATCAAGCAGCTGATGATCTAGCAAAGATAGGTTCCAAGAGAGAAGCCATTCCGAGTGGTGTGTTCTTGGAGCACATACATACTCCGTCAGTCAAAGAAGATCCTTTCACCGAAGGAACTCCGCAGCCCAAGAGTGCCACAGATCCGACTGAAGTTGAAGTCCCAGCGGTGGTTGACTTGATCATGGAGGTTTTGGTAGTCATTCCCGACTGGACGATTCCGTATGTCGCATATATCTTAAGGAAAGAGCTTCCGGAGGATGAGGAAGAGGCTCGACAGATCGTCCGTCGATCTAAGGCCTTTACCGTCATCAAAGGACAATTATACAGAGAGAGCACGACTGGAGTCGGTCAGAAGTGCATAACACCAGAAGAAGGTCGACTCATCCTCAATGATATTCACTCGGGGACCTGTGGTCATCATGCGTCCTCCCGGACCATCGTGGCCAAAGCATACCGAGCCGGGTTTTACTGGCCCAAGGCGAATGAGATGGCAAAGGAGATAGTGGATAAGTGCGAGGGATGTCAGTTCTACTCGAATATGTCGCACAAACCTGCGTCAGCTTTGAAGACCATCCCACTCGTCTGGCCTTTTGCAGTTTGGGGGCTGGACATGGTCGGCCCTTTGAGAACAGGACGAAGTGGCTTCACGCATGTACTGGTGGCAGTCGACAAGTTCACCAAGTGGATCGAGGCTAAACCAATCAAGAGCCTCGACATCGGTACTACTGTTAGCTTCATCAGGGAACTAATATTCAGATATGGAGTCCCGCACAGCATCATTACGGATAATGGGTCGAACTTTGACTCAGAGGGATTCAGAACCTTCTGCAACTCCCAGGGCACACGGGTCGACTACGCATCAGTCGCCCATCCGCAGTCGAATGGACAAGCAGAGCGAGCTAATGGACTGATTCTCAAGGGACTGAAGCCGCGACTGATGCGTGATCTCAAACATGCGGCTGGAGCTTGGGTCGACGAACTTCCATCTGTACTCTGGGGACTGCGGACCACGCCCAATCGGTCGACCGGAAGAACTCCATTCTTCTTGGTCTATGGAGCCGAAGCAGTCTTGCCGAGTGATCTTCTCCACAATGCTCCTCGAGTCGAAATCTACAACGAAGCAGAAGCTGAACAAGCGCGGCAGGACGCAGTCGACCTTTTAGAGGAAGAAAGGGAGATGGCTCTGATCCGGTCGACCATCTACCAACAAGATCTGCGCCGTTTCCACGCCCGAAATGTGAGAGGTCGAGCCTTCCAGGAAGGGGATTTGGTTCTCCGAGTGGATCAGCACAAACCACACAAGCTTGCTCCTTCTTGGGAAGGTCCCTTCATCGTCGCCAAGGTTCTCCACAACGGGGCGTACCGTCTTTACAACGTCGAGCATAATATCGACGAGCCCCGAGCTTGGAACGCGGAGCTACTCCGCCCATTTTACACTTAAGTTTTATCACTCGGATGAGTTGCAATAAAGTACTTCTGTAGTTCATGGGTTTGGAAATAATAGTGTCATCACTTTTTATTTTTGTCCACATAAAAACTCCCCCTCAGTGGGTGACTTAGCCGCGAATCCGTTTCGCCTAAGTTTGTAAAAATCCTACCGAGTGGTGAGCCAGACTCTCACTCGGAGGCTTAGCTGCGAATCCGCTTCGCCTAAGTTTATCAAAATCCTACCGAGTGGTAAGCCAGCCTTCCACTCGGAGGCTTAGCTGCAGTCCAAGGACTCGCCTAAGTTTATCAAAATCCTACCGAGTGGTAAGCCAGCTTTCCACTCGGGGGCTTAGCTGCAGTCCAAGCACTCGCCTAAGTTGTGAAAATCCTACCGAGTGAAGAGCGATCCTCTCACTCGGAGGCTTAGCTGCAGTCCAAGGACTCGCCTAAGTTTATCAAAATCCTACCGAGTGGTAAGCCAGCCTTCCACTCGGGGGCTTAGCTGCAGTCCAAGCACTCGCCTAAGTTGTGAAAATCCTACCGAGTGAAGAGCGATCCTCTCACTCGGAGGCTTAGCTGCAGTCCAAGGACTCGCCTAAGTTTATCAAAATCCTACCGAGTGGTAAGCCAGCCTTCCACTCGGAGGCTTAGCTGCGACCTCGCGCTCGCCTAAGTTATAAAAATCCTACCGAGTGAAGAGCAACCCTCTCACTCGGGGGCTTAGCTGCAGTCCAAGCACTCGCCTAAGTTGTGAAAATCCTACCGAGTGGTAAGCCAGCCTTCCACTCGGAGGCTTAGCTGCAGCCTCGTGCTCGCCTAAGTTATAAAAATCTTACCGAGTGGAGAGCAACCCTCTCACTCGGGAGCTTAGCTGCAGCCCTGCGCTCGCCTAAGTTACAAAAATCCTACCGAGTGAAGAGCGACCCTCTCACTCGGAGGCTTAGCTGCAGTCCAAACGCTCGCCTAAGCACAGGCACCTTGCTTTGAACCTGCAAAAGACATTTTGAGCCGAAGGCAATCATATTCAAGCGCCAAATTCAAGTTCGAATCGATATCTAAAGGAACCGAAAGTGCTCAGGCGTCAAGCCTGTTAAAGTTTGTCGGTTACAATTCCACTCGGCATACCGAGGCAAATTTAAAGAGTCGAGCCAGAAGAAGTTTTTTACCCCTCCTGTGGAGGGCTGGAAGGTGCAACAAATTCATCAAGGTCAATTCCCTCGGCAATCCGAGTGGCAGCTGCAAGGAAAGTCTCCATAAAGGACCTGAAGTCGTGCTTCTTGGTATTGGCCACCCGAAGGGCCGCCAGCTTCTCCTCTCGTGCATCTTTGCAGTGGACTCGGGCCAGACACAGAGCGACATCTGCACCACACCGAGCCGAGGACTTCTTCCACTCCTGCACTCGACCAGGGATCGTGTTCAAGCGGGCCATCAGTGACTCAAGGTCATTCTGAAGTGTCTCCTCAGGCCAGAGCGTCGAGTCGATGCGAGATGTGGCGACCTTCAGCCTTGCGAGATAGTCCACGACAGCTGCAACACGAGACTCCAGTCGGAAAACATCCATGGCAACTTCGTCGTTCACCGGAGAATTGACGGGGTCAAGGTTTGGCTCCAGTCGGCTGGTTTCCTCTTCGAAGTTTTGACAAAATTCTGCAAGAGTGATCACTAAGTCAAGGGGATAGTCGAATGGAAAAAGCCACAATTGGAAATATTTGCCAAACATGGAGGTTTACCTTCAAGCATAAGAAACAGCTTCTTGACAAGGCCACTCAGGAAGGCCTCCAGTTCAGTTTTCTTCTCAGTCAATTTGCTGACTTGGTCGGTCAAGGCAGCTTTGTCAGTTCTCAGTCGACTGACCTCCTTGTTGGCAATCCCAAGAGCAGTTTTCAGATTGGTATTGTCTTGTTCGAGCTTGGTGACTGAAGCTAACTTCTCGTCAGCAAGCTTGATCTTCTCAGCTAGCTCAAGGTCTTTCTTCTGCTGGGCCTCCCTTACCTTACCTGCAAGCCACAGCAAGATCAGATGCTGAAACAAGCAAGGGGAAAAGCAGTCGTCAGGGTCTCACCAAACATACCTTCGGTCTCCTCCTTTGCCTTTGTCAGCTTCTCTTGAACCAGCTTCAAGCTCAGCTCGACTTGAGTATGCTTCTGTTCCAGCTCTGAGTAGCGAGCCACAAGATCACAAGAGTTCTGCGAAGAACCAATCGACTAAATGTCAAAAATAATTCACTTCCGAGTGAAAAGGGAAAAGCACACGTTTCTAAGACTACAGCCGAATACAAACATTCGACCGTAGTCTCGGGGACTACACCCAGTGGGTGCACTCAGCGTGCCCCCACTAATCCTGTTGAAGACAAAGTCGACCAGTCGACCTCAAAAAAAAAGTGCGAGATGCATTCTCTAAGACTGTGATCAACTGCAAGCAGTCGACCACAGTCTCGGGGACTACACCCAGTGGGTGCACTCAGCGTGCCCCCACCGGTTTGTGAAATCCAGTCGACCAGTCGACTGAGAGAAAGATTGACATCATAAAGCCTAAGGCCGACTGCCAGCAGTCGACCTTAGCCTTGGGGACTACACCCAGCGGGTGCACTCAGCGTGCCCCCGCTAACACGGAGTTTATTCGACACACCCAGTGGGTGACTAATATAAATTCCGGAAAAGAAAAGTTTTTGGTAGCATATCCAACAGAACAAACAGCAGTCGACTGACCTGGACATTGCTTTGGAGGGCAGAGCTGGCGTCATAAGCTGCCTGGCTCGCATCCCGGATGGTCTTCAGCTGCTCCATCATGAGTCCCGCCTGGCGTATTGCCTCCTTCGCTGCACCAGCTTGGTCCTCTGGGACGTGGTGAGTCGTGAAGAGGGAGGGCTGCTGAGCACTCGTCAGTGGATTCGCGAAGGACACCGTGTGTCGAGTGGTGTTCTCTTCCTCCACAGTCAGAGTCTCAGGCGCCGTCGCATCCTGAGGCACCTTACTGGCGGGCGTTTTCCGACTCTTCCTGCGTGCCAGTGGTTCTTCATCCTCGTCGTCGTCAGGAAGATCGATAACAGTATGGGGCGGAGCTGCGAAGAAGAATCAGGATCAGAGGTCGCGAGTCAGTTGACTAAAAACGGTGTTAAGAATACAGTACCTGGGTTCGAAGTTGCCACATCCTCCATCTCGTGGTCATCGGCCCGGGCCGAGGTCTCAGAAGTAGCAGCACTGCAACTCCAAAGGATCAGTCGACTAACTTCAGCGTCGACCAGAAATAAAGTTCGCACAGAATAAGAAAATATGAGCAACACAATTACCCTGATATGGTGGGGATAGACACCTTCATCTTCGGCAGGAGCTTGGTCGGCTTCGATGAGGCCGCCCTGAGCTGCTTCGGCGCCTTTTCAGTCGGCGCCGGAGAGGTGGTCCGAGGGCGCTTGGTCGACTGAGTGGCGGTCGCAACCCCCTTACCACGTTCGGTCGAAGGGTCGTGGACAAGCTTCGACCGCCTTTCTGAGCGCGGTGGAACGGCCTCCTCCTCCTCTTCTTCTTCGTCCTCGATGTCATCTTCGTCACCTTCATCATCATCATCGTCGTCATCATCCCCTGCAGCATCCGAGTCCCATTCCTCCTCTTCCTGGCTCTCGCCCCCGCTCGCCTCGCCCCCGCTCGCCTCGCCTTCTTCAGTCGAAGCTTGTGCCCCATTGGGCATCGGGTACAGCTCGGTGAAAGCCTAGCAGATGCCCAAACAAGGATCAGTCGACCAGTCGGCAGGGTTAGCAGAAATGAATACGACAAGGACACAATGGAAAGCAGAGCAAGTGTACCTTGTTTGGGTCGCTGTTGTGGTCGAGTGGAGGAATCCTTCTGGCTCCGCGCGGGTTGTCCCTGTTTCCGGTAACGGCTACCATCCATCTTTCCAAAGTGGCATCGTCGACTTCTTCTGGATGGACTCTAGTCTCGTCTTCGGGCCCACAGTACAACCACATGCAGTGGCTCCGGAATTGAAGGGGTTGGATGCGACGCCTGAGGAAGACCTCCAGAAGATCCATGCCCGTCACCCCCTCCTGGACCAACTGCACCACGCGCTCCATCAACATCTTCACGTCGGCTTTCTCCTCCGGAATCAGCTTCAGAGGGGAGGGCTTGTTCACTCGGTCCATGGTAAACGGAGGGAGTCCACTCGACTGCCCTGGCGTCGACTGGACCTGACAGTAGAACCAAGTCGACTGCCAGCCTCTGACGGACTCGGGAAAGGACATGGGCGGGAAGGTGCTATTGTTCCTCACCTGAATCCCCAGGCCCCCACACATTTGGACGACTCGGGTCTTCTCATCACCTGGGCTCGCCTTCTTCACGGTCTGAGAGCGACACGTGAAGATACGTTTGAACAAACCCCAGTGCGGTCGACAGCCCAAGAAACCCTCACACATGGACACGAATGCAGCAAGATAGGCAATGGAGTTTGGGGTAAAGTGGTGGAGCTGCGCTCCAAAGAAATTCAAGAAGCCACGGAAGAAAATGCTTGGCGGCAAGGAAAACCCACGATCAACATGAGTGGCCAGAAGCACACACTCACCCTCTTCTGGCTGTGGCTGCCACTCCTTCCCCGGCAACCTCGCAGCTCCGTGAGGGATCAAGCCCTCGTTGGCCATGTCGAGGAGGTCCGTCTCCGTGATGGTCGACTGGATCCAGTCTCCTTGGACCCAGCCTTTCGGCAGGCGGGATCTGGACGAGGACCCTCTGCGGCTGGTGGATCTCCCCTTCGCCTTCTCCGATGCCGACGCCTTCTTGGCACGCTCCAGCGCCGCCGTCTTCTCCTTGGCCATGGTCGCCGCTGAGATGCACAAAGGGAAGTGGTGCGGGGGCGAGAGCGGGCACGCTGAGCAGGGAGGAAGGAAGCAGAGGGAGAGAGGGAGAATGCTGAGGCGCAGCACAGAAATCCTCACCGGGCACGTTTATAAGGTCCCTTCCGAGTGGCTGACATGTGGGCCCGGTCGATCTAATCATATCTGGGAGCAGTTATGAGGACTGGATACGTGGCGAAAAAGGCGGCACGGAGATCGAGGCGGCTATGCCCCGTCCCATCCGAACGCCGCGGTCTGCCCCGCTTCGCGCGCGCCCCCAAATTTCGCACCCCGCGGAATCCGCGAGCAACGAATCAGTCTGTCAGACGCGGTGTTTCCGGCGATCCGTCGCTCGGAGATCGTCGAAGCTCGAAAGATCACTCGACGCAAAAATAGAATGGATCGAGTCGACCGAAGACAAATTGCTCCCTGTCAACGAAGAGATTCTTTGATCCAGAACAGCGCACAACTAGAGCGCAAAGGTTAATCGGAAACGACATCAACTCCTTCTTCACTCGAAGCCTCAATCCATTCGGGGGCTAATGACGGGGTTATGTACCTAGGGTAAGGTCATGGTCCTGTTCCAAGTAACTTACCCTAGGACTTCCCTAGAAGAGGTCGCCTTCCAGTCGACCAACGAAGATTCACTCGACTGACCTGAAGGACTCGACCACGAAGACTCACTCGACCACCAGGAGGTCAAGAGGCACTCTGCACCGCAACGGCCTGTAATTAAGTAGACTTTATGATAGTAAAGGCACTTTATGTGGGGCGTTACCAGTAACGCCCCAGACTTAACTCACCTTAAACCCTCTCCTACGTGGGCTGGCTGGGGTCCTGGCGCACTCTATATAAGCCACCCCCCTCCACAGGCAGAGGGGTTCGGCACCTTGTAATCCATACATTCATAATCCACTCGACCGCCTCCGGGCTCCGAGACGTAGGGCTGTTACTTCTTCCGAGAAGGGCCTGAACTCGTACATCCTTTGTGCTTACAACCTCTCCATAGCTAGGACCTTGCCTCTCCATACCTACCCCCCACTCTACTGTCAGGCTTAGAACCACGATAGTGGGAGCGCCTCCCCTAGGGAAGCCACCCCTCCCGGCTTGGGAGGCAAGTTTCCTAGGGTGGGGGCGCCCAAACCCATCTAGCGTTTCCCCTGTGGCCCCCGCCCCTCTCCTAGGGAAACCCTAGGGCGCCTCCTCCTCCCCCCTTCCCCCTATATATAGTGAGGGAGAGAGAGGGCAGCCCCTCCCTCCTCCAACACATCCTCCTCCTCCGTAGGGCTTGGCGAAGCCCTGCAGAAAATCCACAACCTCCACCACCATGCCGTCGTGCTGCCGGAGCTCTCCCTCAACTTGTCCCCTCCTCTTGCTGGATCAAGAAGGAGGAGACTTCCCCGGGCTGTACGTGTGTTGAACGCGGAGGCGTCGTCCGTTCGGCGCTAGATCAGATCTTCCGCGATTTGAATCGCCGCGAGTACGTGTGCATCATCCACGTTCTTGTAACGCTTCCATTTCGCGATCTTCAAGAGCTAGGTCTATGCACTCCCTCTCTTTCGTTGCTAGCATCTCCTAGATTGTTCTTGGTGACACGTAGGAAAATTTTGAATTATTGCTACCTTCCCCACCAGTGGCATCATGAGCTAGGTCTATGCGTAGATTCTATGCATGAGTAGAACACAAGTAGTTGTGGGCGATGGTTTGTTCAATTTGTTTACCGTTACTAGTCCTATCTTGACTCGGTGGCATTGTGGGATGAAGCGGCCCGGACCGACTTTACACGTACGCTTACGTGAGACAGGTTCCACCGACTGACATGCACTTGATGCATAAGGTGGCTAGCGGATGTCTGTCTCTCCCACTTTAGTCGATTCAGATTCGATGAAAAGGGTCCTTATGAAGGGTAAATATCAATTGGCATATCACCGTTGTGGCTGTTGTGTAGGTAAGAAACATTCTTGCTAGAAACCCATAGCAGCCACGTAAAACATGCAACAACAATTAGAGGACGTCTAACTTGTTTTTGCAGGGTATGCTATGCGATGTGATATGGCCAAAAGGATGTGACGAATGATATATGTGATGTATGAGATTGATCATGTTCTTGTAATAGGAATCACAACTTGCATGTCGATGAGTATGACAACCGTTAGGAGCCATAGGAGTTGTCTTAATTTATTCTATGACCTGTGTGTCAATGAGAACGCCATGTAATTACTTTACTTTTTATTGCTAACCGTTAGCCATAGTAATAGAAGTAATAGTTGGCGAGACAACTTCATGAAGACACGATGATGGAGATCATGATGATGGAGATCATGGTGTCATGCCGGTGACGATGGTGATCATGCCGCGCCTCGAAGATGAAGATCAAAGGCGCAAGATGATATTGGCCATATCATGTCACTTTATGATTTGCATGTGATGTTGTCATGTTTACATCTTATTTTCTTACAACAACGGTAGCATAAATAAGATGATCCCTCACTAAAATTGAAAGAAAGTGTCCCCCCTAACTATGCACCGTTGCGATAGTTCGTTGTGTCGAAGCACCACGTGATGATCGGGTGTGATAGATTCTAACGTTCACATACAACGGGTGTAAGCTAGATTTACACACGCGAAACACTTAGGTTGACTTGACGAGCCTATCATGTACAGACATGGCCTTGAAACACAAGAGACCAAAAGTTCGAACATGAGTCGTATGGTAGATACGATCAACATGGAGATGTTCACCGTTGATGACTAGTCCGTCTCACGTGATGATCGGACATGGCCTAGTCGATTCGGATCGTGTATCACTTAGATGACTAGAGGGATGTCTATCTAAGTGGGAGTTCACTAAATAATTGATTGAGATGAACTTAATTATCATGAACATAGTCAAAAGTTCTTTGCAAAATTATGTTGTAGCTTACGCATTAGTTCTACTATTTTAGATATGTTCCTAGAGAAAATTTAGTTGAAAGTTGACAGTAGCAATTATGCAAACTAGGTCCGCAAACTGAGGATTGTCCTCAATGCTGCACATAAGTATTATGTCCTTAATGCACCGCTCGGTGTGCTGAACCTCGAGCGTCGTTTGTGGATGTTGCGAACATTTGACATACACGTTTTGGTGACTACGTGATAGTTCAGTGCGCAATGCTAAACGGTTTAGAATTGAGGCACCAAAGACTTTTTTTGAAATGTCGCAGAACATATGAGATGTTCCAAGGGCTGAAATTGGTATTTCAGACTCGTGCCCACATCATGAGGTATGAGACCTCTGACAAGTTTCTTAGCCTGCAAACTAAGGGAGAAAAGCTCAATCATTGAGCATATGCTTAGATTGTCTGAGTACTACAATCGTTGAATTGAGTGGGAGTTAATCTTCCAGATGGATAGTGATGGTTCTCCAAAGTCACTGCCACAAAGCTACTAGAGCTTCGTGATGAACTATAACATATCAGGGATAGATATGATGATCCTTGAGCTATTCGCGATGTTTGACACCGCGAAAGTAGAAATCAAGTAGGAGCATCAATTCTTGACGGTTGGTAAAACCGCTAGTTTCAAGAAGGGCAAGGGCAAGAAGGGATACTCCTTGAAACGGCAAATCAGTTGCTGCCCTAATGAAGAAACCCAATGTTGAAGCCAAACCCGAGACTAAGTGCTTCTGTAATGAGGGGAACAGTCACTGAAGCAGAACTACCCTAGATACTTGGTAGATGAGAAGGCTGGCAAGGTCGATAGAAGTATATTGGATATACATTATATTAATGTGTACTTGACTAGTACTCCTAGTAGCACCAGGGTATTAGATACCGGTTCGGTTGCTAATTCTTAGTAACTCGAAATAAAAAGCTACGTAATAAACGGAGACTAGCTAAAGGTGATATGACGATATGTGTTGGAAGTGTTTCCAAGGTTGATGTGATCAAACATCGCATGCTCCCTCTACCATCGGGATTGGAGTTAAACCTAAATAATTTTTATTTGGTGTTTGCGTTGAGCATAGACATGATTGGGTTATGTTTATCACAAAATGGTTATTCATTTAAGGAGAATAATGGTTACTCTGTTTATTTGAATAATACCTTCAATGGTCTTGCACGTAAAATGAATGGTTTATTGAATCTCGATCGTAGTGATACACATGTTCATGCCAAAAGATATAAGATAGTAATGATAGTACCACATACTTGTGGCACTACCATTCAAGTCGTATTGGTATAAAACGCATGAAGAAGCTCCATGTTGATGGATCTTTGGACTCACTCATTTTTGAAAAGATTGAGACATGCGAACAATGTCTATTGGTATATATGCATGAAGAAACTCCATGCAGATGGATCGTTTGGACTCACTTGAGACATGCAAATCATACCACATTGGCAAGATGACTGAAAGGCCTCGTTTTCAGTGAGATGGAACAAGAGAGCAACTTGTTGGAAGTAATACATTTGATGTGTGCAATCCAATGAGTGCTGACACACGCAGTGAATATCGTTACGCTCTTACTTCACAGATGATTTGAGTAGATTCTAAGTATATTTACTTGATGAAACACAAGTCTGAATTATTGAAAGGTTCAAGTAATTTCAGAGTGAAGTTGAAGATCATCGTGACAAGAGGATAAAATGTCTATGATATGATCATAGAGATGAATGTCTGAGTTACATGTTTGGTACACAATTAAGACATTGTGGAAATTGTTTCACATCTAATACCGCCTGGAACACCATAGTGTGATGGTGTGTCCGGACATCGTAGCTGTTCCCTATTGGATGTGGTGCATACCATGATGTCTCTTATCAAATTACCACTATCGTTTATGGGTTAGGCATTTGAGAAAACTGCATTCACTTTAAATAGGGCACCACGTAATTCCATTGAGATGACAACGTATGAACTATGATTTAGAGAAACCTAAGCTATCATTTCGTAAAAGTTTGGGGCTGTGACACTTATGTGAAAAAGTTTTAGCCTGATAAGCTTGAACCCAAAGCGGATAAATGCATCTTCATAGGACACCCAAAACAGTTGGGTATACCTCCTAATTCAGATCCGGAAGCAAAAGCGATTGTTTCTAGAAACGGGTCCTTTCTCGAGGAATAGTTTCTCTCGAAAGAATTGAGTGGGAGGATGGTGGAGACTTGATGAGTTTATTGAACCATCACTTCGACCAGTGCGTAGCAGGGCACAGGAAGTCGTTCCTATAGCGCCTACACCAATTGAAGTGGAAGCTGATGATAGTGATCACAAAACTTTGGATCAAGTCACTACCAATACTCGTAGGTCGACAAGGATGCATACTACTTCAGAGTGGTACGGTAATCCTGTCTTGGAGGTCGTGTTGCTAGACAACAATGAACCTACGAGCTATGGAGAAGCGATGGTGGTCCCAGATTTTGACAAATGGCTCGAAGCCATAAAATCCGAGAGAGGATCCATGTATGAAAAAAATTTGTAGGCTTTGGAAGAACTACTTAATGGCCGTAAGGCTATTGGGCACAGATGGATTTTAAAAGGAAGACAGACAATGATGGTAAGTGTCACCATTAAGAAAGCTCGACTTGTCGCTAAGATGTTTTTCTGACAAGTTCAAGGAGTTCACTACGATGAGACTTTCTCACTCGTAGCGATGCTAAGAGTCTGTTGGAATTATATTAGTAGTTACTGCATTATTTATGAAATCTTGCAGATAGGATGTCAAAACATTGTTTCCTCGATGATTTTGTTGAGGAAAGGTTGTATGTGATACAACCAGAAGGTTTTTTCAATCCTAAAAGATGCTAACAAGTATGCAAAGCTCTAGCAATCCTTCTAAGGACTGGAGTAAGCATCTCGGAGTTGGAATATATGGTTTGATGAGATGATAAAAGATTTTGGGTTTATACAAAGTTTATGAGAAACTTGTATTTCCAAAGAAGTGAGTGGGAGCACTATAATTTTTTTGATGAGTATATGTTGTTGACATATTGTTGATCGGAAATGATGTAGAATTTCTGGAAAGCATATAGGGTTGTTTGAAAGGTGTTTTTTCAATGAAAAACCTAGATTAAGCTACTTGAACATTGAGCATCAAGATATATAAGGATAGATAAAAAACGCTTAATAGTACTTTCAAATGAACACATACCGTGACAAGATTTTGAAGGAGTTCAAAATAGATCGGCAAAGAAGGAGTTCTTGGCTATGTTATAAGGTGTGAGTATTGAGTAAGACTCAAGATCTGACCACGGCAGAAGAGAGAGAAAGGAAAAAGGTCGTCCCCTATGCTTTAGACGTAGGCTCTGCAGTATGCTATGCTGTGTACCGCACCTGAAGTGTGCCTTGCCATTAGTCAGTCAAGGGGTACAAGAGTGATACAGGAATGGATCACAGGACAGCGGTCAAAGTTATCCTTAGTAACTAGTGGACTAAGGAATTTTCTCGATTATGAAGGTGGTAAAAGAGTTCGTCGTAAAGGGTTATGTCGAGGCAAACTTTGACACTAATCTTGATGACTCTGAGTAGTAAACCGGATTCATATAGTAGAGCAGTTATTTGGAATAGCTCCAAATAGCGCATGGTAGCTGCATCTACAAGATGACATAGAGATTTGTAAAGCACACACATATCTGAAAGGTTCAGACCCGTTGACTAATAACCTCTCTCACAAGCAAGATACGATCAAGCCCCATGGGTGTTGGATACATTACAATCACATAGTGATGTGAACTAGATTATTGAGTCTAGTGCAAGTGGGAGACTATTGGAAATATGCCCTAGAGGCAGTACTAAAATGGTTATTGTTATATTTCCTTGTTCGTGATAATTGTCTATTGTTCATGCTATAATTGTATTAACTGGAAACCATAATACACGTGTGAATACATAGATCACAACATGTCCCTAGTGAGCCTCTAGTTGACTAGCTCGTTGATCAATAGATGGTTATGGTTTCCTGACCATGGACATTGGATGTCATTGATAACAGGATCACATCATTAGGAGAATGATCTGATGGACAAGACCCAATCCTAAGCATAGCCCAAGATCGTGTAGTTCGTTCGCCAGAGCTTTTCTAATGTCAAGTATCATTTCCTTAGACCATGAGATTGTGTAACTCCCGGATGCCCTAGGAATGCTTTGGGTGTATCAAACGTCACAACGTAACTGGGTGACTATAAATGTGCACTACAGGTAGCTCCGAAAGTATCTGTTGAGTTGGCACGAATAGAGACTGGGATTTGTCACTCCGTATGACGAAGAGGTATCTCTGGGCCCACTCGGTAATGTATCATCATAATGAGCTCAGTGTGACTAAGGAGTTAGTCACGGGATCATGCGTTACTGAACGAGTAAAGAGACTTGCTGGTAACGAGATTGAACAAGGTATAGGGATACCGATGATAGAATCTCGGGCAAGTAACATACTGATAACCCACAAGTATAGGGGATAGCAACAATTTTCGAGGGTAGAGTATTCAACCCAAATTTATTGATTTGACACAAGGGGAGCCAAAGAATATTCTGAAGTATTAGCAGTTGAGTTGTCAATTCAACCACACCTGGGTAACTTAGTATCTGCAGCAAAGTATTTAGTAGCAAAGTAGTATGATAGTAATGGTAACAGTGGAAAAAGTAAAGATAGCAGTTTTCGAGTAATTGTAACAGTAGCAATGGAAAAGTAAATAAGCAAAGCACAATATTTGAAAAGCTCGTAGGCATTGGATCAGTGATGGATAATTATGTCGGATGCAATTCATCATGTAATAGTTATAACATAGGGTGACACAAAATTAGCTCCAGTTCATCAATGTAATGTAGGCATGTATTCCGAATATAGTCATACATGCTTATTGAAAAGATCTTGCATGACATCTTTTGTCCTACCCTCCCGTGGCAGCGGGGTCCTAGTGGAAACTAAGGGATATTAAGGCCTCCTTTTAATAGAGAACCGGACCAAAGCATTAGCACTTAGTGAATACATGAACTCCTCAAACTACGGTCATCACCGAGAAGTATCCCAATTATTGTCACTTCGGGGTTGTCGGATCATAACACATAATAGGTGACTATAGACTTGCAAGATAGGATCAAGAACTCACATATATTCATGAAAACATAATAGGTTCAGTTTTGAAATCATGGCACTCGGGCCCTAGTGACAAGCATTAAGCGTAGCAAAGTCATAGCAACATCAATCTCAGAACATAGTGGATACTAGGGATCAAATCCTAACAAAACTAACTTGATTACATGGTAAATCTCATCCAAACCATCACCGTCCAGCAAGCCTACGATGGAATTAGTCACGCACGGCGGTGAGCATCATGAAATTGGTGATGGAGGATGGTTAATGATGATGACAGCGACGAATCCCCCTCTCCGGAGCCCCGAACGGACTCCAGATCAGCCCTCCCAAGAGAGATTAGGGCTTGGCGGCGGCTCCGTATCGCAAAAGGCGATGAAACTTTCTCTCTGAATTTTTCCTCCGTGAAACGGAATATATAGAGTTGGAGTTGAGGTCGGTGGAGCATCATGGGGCCCATGAGACAGGGGGGCGCGCCCAGGGGGAGGGGGCGCGCCCCCACCCTCGTGGACAGGGTGTGGGCTCCCTGGCCTTGATTCTTTCGCCAGCATTTTTTATATTTTCCAAAAGTTATCTCCGTGGATTTTCAGGTCATTCCGAGAACTTTTGTTTTCTGCACAATAAACAACACCGTGGCAGTTCTGCTGAAAACAACGTCAGTCCGGGTTAGTTTCATTCAAATCATGCAAGTTAGAGTCCAAAACAAGGGCAAAAGTGTTTGGAAAAGTAGATACGTTGGAGACGTATCAACTCCCCCAAGCTTAAACCTTTGCTTGTCCTCAAGCAATTCACTTGATAAACTGAAAGTGATAAAAAAACTTTTACAAACTCTGTTTTCTCTTTTTGTTGTAAATATGTAAAGCCAACATTCAAGTTTTCAGCAAAGATTATGAAATAACCATATTCACAATAACACTTAGGTCTCATGTTTACTCATATCAATGGCATAATCAACTAGCGAGCAATAATAATAAATATCGAATGACAACACTTTCTCAAAACAATTATAATATGATATAATAAGGTGGTATCTCTGTAACGCCCCGAGACCGATGCTCCAGAAGACTTCCAGCTATTCCGAGTTTTGCCATGTGTCTTTTGTGCTTACTCTTTTATTTTTGCATTGCATCATGTCATCATGCCATCATATCATTAATTTTAAGAACTCATCTAAATAAATTGTATGAATCTTTGATCCATTTAAACCGAGGGAACTCACATGGTGACTTCTCTTTATAACATACCCTCCCGATATTTAGGGAGATATTATTAAATATTCCACTATTTCGGAAATCACCAAAACACACTTGCAAAATAATTTTGTTCCTTTTCTGCTTCAAGTTTGGTCTCCAACCTTGCCAATAATTATTTCATCATTTTCTGGAGCTCCACCTAAAAATCCGAACATTTTTTGGACACTTCAAAAACCTAGTCCTAGTTCAAACCCATTTGAATTAAATCCAAATGAGTTTGAATTTAAATCTTGCAATCTTGGCCTTTCTATTTTTCTTGGAACGAGCATATTTTTGTGAGTCCAGGAAAATTATCCCCTTGCGCATTTTCTTTCCCTAACCCCCCTCTTCTTTTCCCTTCTCTCTATGCTTTTCTATTTTAGAAATATAAGAGAGAGAGAGAAGAGGGCCGCTTCCCCGCAGCCCATTTGACCCAAGGCTAAGCCGGCCCAAGGCCCAGCCGCCCCCCACTGTAACCCTAGCCCGATTCCCTGCGTCCATCCTCTCGATCCCCATCTCTCTCCCTATCGATTCCCTCCAGCGCCGCCAGCGCCCGACCCCCTCTCCCGCATCTCCCTCGATCCATCTCCTCCTCCTCGTTCCCACGCATCGCCCAATCCCGCATCTCTCTCGATCCCCATCTCCCTCTCGTCTCTCACCTCGCGCAGCGCCCAACCCCAGGAGCCCGATTCCCCCATCCCTCTCCCTCGCTACCGCGGCCGCTCCTCTCGATCTCTCCCTCTCCCTCGCTCGTGCCCTCCATCGCCGCCCGAGCGCCTCCTCCGCAGCATTGTCACGCCCTGCCTCCCCTTGCTCCGAAGCCCGCCGTCCACCTTACCCGTGGCTGAGATCCACTCCGGCGCCCCCTGCCTCGACCTCCTCTCCGAGCAGGAGCAGCTTCCGCCTGCAGGCGCAGAGCCCCGAGGTCGCGTCCCTGTCGCCCGAGCGCTCAAGGAGAGGAGCTCCTCGAGCACCTCGCCCGCATCCTCGTCCTCCGCCGCCCGACGACCCTCTGCATCCACCTCCAACAGCTCTCCCTGCGACCTCATCTTCATCACCGCCTCGTGCGTCCCTACCGACTCCGACCGGGAGCCCCGCCGCTCGCTTGTACATGGCATCCGCCTTCCTGCACGCGCGTTGCTGCTGCTTCGCCGCCCGCCTCCCTTCGTTGACCACCAAGACCCGAGGCATTTGTGCTCCACTGCTAGTTTCGTGGACGACGAGTACCTCTACGATGACCCTGGATGTCTACGAGCGTCAAGTACCACTACAACCCATGTTCGACTACGTGGATTCGCCAAGTACACCACCACCAAGTCCGCACGGGAGCCCGAACGACTACTTCCACGACGATGCGAGTACAAGTACCCCTTCGGATCGCCAAGTACATCTACGGCCGTGTACCACTACTTCCTCTACCGACAACCCCGGACATCTACGAAATGAACGTGTACAACTACCGTCGCCCCGTGAACGACTACCTCCACTACGGCCCGTGAACGACTACTTCCTCTATGAAACTCCTACCGCTCCGAAAACGCACGCTTCAAAGGTATAAACCCCGAGGCGACCTCCCGTGAATGAATGCATGTGTTCTATGAGATGTACCATATGTTTGCAACGTGTCCGAAGTGTCACTTGTTTCCATGCCGCCGTCTCGTGGGAACCCGAAAGCCGGGAGCACCCCACCATCCTTGCATGACATGCTCACGTCACACTTCTCGTTTGCATCGGTATCTCACTCGAGTTATCGGGACCGGAATGTTGCCGTGTCACCATTTTCGTTATCGTTGCCGTGGCACCATTTTCGTTATCGTTGCCGTGGCACCCCTTTTGTTCCGCCATGGTGACCAGATGTTTCATAGTATGCTCATGTCAACGTTTTCATTAAAATTGCATAAACTTGTATATGTCATCCGCATCATGATAACAACATTTAAATGGTTAAAATTGTGTTTGCATTAAAATACTATATGACATGGGGACTTTCCGGAATTGTTGTTTGTTGTTTTCCGGCCTCATTTAAACTTGCCTAAATATGTAGTTTACTTATGCTTCACCCCTTGCCATGTTAATTAACATTTAATATTTGTTGAGTATCATAACTGAGAGAGAACTAAATAATTGATGTGGTGTTCCGTCAATATGCAATTCGTTGCATATTGAGCTCCACTTAACTTGTAGTGTTGTTTTTGCATATTGCCATGCCATGCCTCATTAAACCGGACATGCATCATACTTGATTGTGCATCATGCCATGATTATGTTTGTGTATTTACCATATTGTTTGCTTCTTTCTGGTTTGCTTCTTTCGTTAGCTTCGGTTTCGTTCCGGAGTTGTGAGGATTTGTTCGACTACGTTCGTATGTCTTCTTCATGGACTCGTTCTTCTTCCTTGCGGGATCTCAGGCAAGATGACCATTACCCTCGATATCACTTCTATCTTTGCTTGCTAGTTGCTCCGTTCTATTGCCATGCTGCGCTACCTATCACTTGTTTACCATGCCTCCCATATTGCCATGTCAGCCTCTAATTTTTTTCACCCTTCCTAGCAAACCGTTGCTTGGCTATGTTACCCGCTTTGCTCAGCCCCTCTTATAGCATTGTTAGTTGCAGATGAAGTTGAAGATTTCTCCATGGTGGACAGGATTATGATTGGGATATCACAATATCTCTTATATTATTAATGCATCTATATATTTGGTAAAGGGTGGAAGACTCGGCCTTATGCCTGGTGTTATGTTCCACTCTTGCCGCCCTAGTTTTCGTCATACCGGTGTTATGTTCCCGGATTTTGCGTTCCTTACACGGTTGGGTGATTTATGGGACCCCCTTGACAGTTCGCTTTGAATAAAACTCCTCCAGCAAGGCCCAACATTCGTTTTACCATTTGCCACCTAAGCCTTTTTCCCTTGGGTTATGCAGACTCAAGGGTCATCTTTATTTTAACCCCCCCGGGCCAGTGCTCCTTCGAGTGTTGGTCCGAACTGAGTAGACTGCGGGGCCACCTCGGGGAAACTTGAGGGCTGATTTTACTCGTAGGATGTCTCATCCGGTGTGCCCTGAGAACGAGATATGTGCAGCTCCTATCGGGATTTATCGGCACATCGGGCGGCTTTGCTGGTCTTGTTTTACCATTGTCGAAATGTCTTGTAAACCGGGATTCCGAGTCTGATCGGGTCTTCCTGGGAGAAGGTCTATTCCTTCGTTGATCGCGAGAGCTTGTCATGGGCTAAGTTAGGACACCCCTGCAGGGTATAATCTTTCGAAAACCATGCCTGCGGTCATAGGCAGATGGGAATTTGTTAATGTCCGGTTGTAGATAACTTGACACCAGATCTGATTTAAAACGCATCAACCGCGTGTGTAGCCGTGATGGTCTCTTCTCGGCGGAGTCCGGGATGTGAACACGGTTTTGGGTTATGTTTGACGTAAGTAGGAGTTCAGGATCACTTCTTGATCATTGCTAGTTCACGACCGTTTCTTTTGCTTTCTTCTCGCTCTTATTTGCGTATGTTAGCCACCATATATGCTTAGTCGCTGCAACCTCACCACTTTACCCCTTCCTTTCCCTTAAGCTTAAATAGTCTTGATCTCGCGGGTTTTGAGATTGCTGAGTCCTCGTGGCTCACCAGATACTATCACAACAGTTGCAGGTGCCGATGATACCAGTGCAAGTGATGCAACCGAGCTCAGATGGGAGCTCAACGAAGATTTTAGTTGTTTCTATGTTTTGTTTATTGTTGATCAGTAGTGGAGCCCAGTTGGGACGATCGGGGATCTAGCAGTTGGGTTCTCTTCTTTTCTTTTGGCTTCGTCCGTAGTCGGACTATATGTGTGTACTCTGAATGATGTATGCTATATTATATGTTCATTGTGTGAAGTGGCGATTGTAAGCCAACTCTTTATCCCATTCTTGTTCATTACATGAGATTGTGTGAAGATGACCCTTCTTGCGGCAAAACCACAATGCGGTTATGCCTCTAAGTCGTGCTTCGACACGTGGGAGATATAGCTGCATCGTGGGTGTTACAAGTTGGTAATCAGAGCCATCCCCGACTTAGGAGCCCCCTTCCTGATTGTTTGCTGACGTTGTTGAGTCTAGAACAAAAATGTTTTGAGTCTTAGGATTATATATATCGGAGAGTAGGATTCTTTTTACTCCTCAGTCCCTTCGTCGCTCTGGTGAGGTCTCCTGACGTAGATGTTTTGTCTTTCCTCTCCTCAAATTTCACTAAATTTTTTTAGGATCACGCGGGTATCTTGGAATCGTTCCGATGGTTTTGTGACGAGAACATTGTTCTTGGTGCCTCCTGTCTTTTATGTGGCTTTGACCCAGGGAGTTGAGCTCTGAGGTGTTGTCGTCACAATTTTATCGTTGCAGTTCTGGAATACCTGAGTTTTGCTGACATCGAAAATCTCTTTTATGCAGTTGTTGGTGAGATAACCTCGATAACCCAGTACTGGGGCGAGCTCGAGAGTATTGCCATAACTCGTATAACGGATGCTTTTCGAAGGTTGAGGTACACGATTTCCGAAGGTTTCTTGGTTATGTGTTGACGGATGGATACAGCTTGGATGTAGGGATTGTTAGTTTTGGGTGAGATATATATTGCTTCCCCTGTATCCCCAACACCAGATTGCATAACCAGAAAGTTTCGGGAGTTTTATAGGTGGGAATTCAAGTAGCTCCTAGAATATCTTTTCGACGGATGCATGATATGAGATTGGGGTTTGATGTCTAGTGGTCCGCCTTTCCACGGTCGTTTTTACAGTGGTCTTGTTGTGTCTTAAAGAACCCTTGGCTATGCTGGTTCGGGGACACTTCGTATGTCATGTGCACTGCCTTGTACATGATGGTGCTGTACACTCGAGCCCGTGTGGGCCCCACCACGAAAACTTCGGACGAAATCTCTATCATATGTTTGTTTCGGGCTTATTCTGCAAGCCAAATCCTTTGTTTTGTGTTATTTGTGGTATTCGAGTTGCTTCGAGTCAAATGTTGAATCCATACCTTTCCTAAACGTTATTCTCATATTGCTACGTGAATACTAATCCTTCTTGATTATCGAGATCGTCATGTTAATTCTTTTTCTAACCGGCGTGCTTCTCTTTGAGATGATCCGATCATTCTCAACATCCGCAAGATCAATTCTAAGTTTTCTCAACGGTATCCATCCCATCTGCCCCAAGTTGCCTTTGTTTTCCCCACCCTCCCACCCTTTTCTTCAAGGACTCATATATTTTAATCATGTATCCATTTATTCATGTGAAGTCACTTCACCCTTTTCAATCAATGTTCTGATCCGGTGATCCCTCGTGAAGATGCTCACGAGCTTCAAGTTTATTATTCTTCGTCTCTTTTCTTCTCCGGTGGATTTAACTCAAGCTTTCGGTGTTGATCATATTCCCTTCGTTTCAAGTGTTTGCGTATGCCGGTGATCTCTAAATCATTCCCCGCTTGCTATTCAATTGTTCCGAGTGCTGAAGATATCTCTGAAGATTCGTGTTTCCACTCTGCATCAATTCTAACTATTTTGAGATTGTTATCTCATTCAAGCCATTTAATTCTACGGTGCAATCCCCCCTTTCAATCAATCGTTCAACGGTGTTTCTCTTGAGTGGGCCCTAACCCACAGGTCTTTTTCCAGGTTCTTACCTGACTCTTCTAATTTTCCCGGAGCTATTCTCGATTTCTTTTCAAAGTTTAACATAAGAATGATTTCTCATCAGTCAAATGTATTCTCCAAGTTCGCTTTCATATTTTTTTCATCGTTGATTCAACCTTTCTATTCTTTATTATGGAGTGTCTCAACAATTCATGGTGGTTCTCGTCATCATTCTCAGCATGTGAAGACCGAAGAAGAGGTTCTCTTAAATCTTGTCCGTTCTCTTGAAGATTCATGGTTCTAGCGTGATGCCATCCTCTCATAATTGTTTTCGATTGTGAGAATTATTTTCAACCATCCAGAGCATTTCAGGAGTCTTTTTAGTTTCATTCTCCGGAGCCAATCATCTCAGAATTATTCATTCACAGCTTTCAACTCTCGTTCTTGAATTCTTCCGGTGCATCATTCAAATATCCTCTAATCAGTTCATGATCTCTTCGTTCTCATGTATCTAAATCCCCTCAAGTATCTTCATTAGTTTTCCAATTCTTCCCGGTGAATTGTGCCTTTGCTATGTTCATTTTCAGTTCCTACGGTGGTTCTTTCAACATTTCACTTCCTTCGTTATCATATCAATTCATTTGTTGTTTCCAATCCTACACGGTGGTTCCATCAATACCTTCTCAAGCTTGCGCTATATCTCTCTTAATCCTTTCTACGAGAATAAGTAGTATGCCAAATACGTTGCTTGTCATCAATTTAAATTGGTGAAGGTTAAGCATACAATAAATCTTATTCTTATTTCCTCTAGGTGATTCAATTATTTTCTTCCGGAGATTGTTCATGATGAAGTAATTCTCGGCTCTAGTGTTTCATCTTTTCCTTTTCTGGAGTTCCAAGTTTTCTCGGTTATATCGTCGCGAAGCTTCATCTAAATCATCGCAAGGCTTCACCTTGTGTTTTCAACTTCCCTTTCTTTTTATCATCCTTTTATTACCGGAGTTCTCCATGGAGGCTCTACATGATGGTTTATCAAGGATTTAATTCCTTCTCAAAGTGTTCATCGAGATTCTTTTCAGAGGAGTTCAAGCATTCTTCATCTTGCATTCCAAAGTGCAATTCTTTCTACCTTATCTTTTGAGGTGGTGTTATATCATTCTTGACAATTTTCATTCATGTTTCGCGATTCACATGTTGTCAAGAATGAGGTATTTTAAATCCATTAATCTCTTCGTTGGAGTTATCTTGGTATAGATTTCACTTAAAGCCTTCCCTAAGGAATGTTGCTATTATGGTGCTTATCAATGATCCAAGCTTTCTCCATATCCTTCTCGGTGAAAGAGGTTTTCATCTCTTCGTTGATCTCAACCAATCGATTGTTTCTGTTAGTGGTCGGTTGTCACCTCATAGTTTTGAGATGTTTTCCATAAGCCCACTACAAGCTTATTCTTTTCGTTGTTGATTTTCCAACAACTCCGTTCTATTCTTCTTTGCAAGGATGCTTTCCAAGCTCATTTGTGGCAGAAGTTGGCATTTTCTTCTTCATTCTGTTATTCCAATGATCTATCGTCTATTCTTTCTTCCGGAGGCATTGTGATGTTGCTCTCTTCACTCATCTTCTCGAATGGAGGATCATGTTCTTTTCATGCTTATCCATTCAACCGGAATGTTGTGTCATCTCTTCAAGTTCTTTTCATCTTATCAAGTCTTGCATCTCTTTTCAACCGGAGTGCTGTCCGAATTTGTTCTTCCTTGTTCCTTGTTTATCTCGTTTCAACCAGAGCGGGTTCAATTCCTTCTTCTTCATTGAACTCGTCATTCATAGCTTTGCAACCTCTAAGGTTCAAATGGCGTTCCTTGTTTCTATTTGTTCTACCGCAGCGCTCTCAATTGTGTTCAACTCTGCTGTGTTCTTTCTTTCAACTTTTAAATCTCTCAAGGTTCTTTGGTTTCACTCTTTTGTCGAAGAAGCAACTTAGTTTTACCCAAGGTTGTCAGAATCGTGATTTTGAATCGGATCGGAGCTCCAATGGTAGGATCGAAAATCGTAGAATCTTCACTATCAGGATCATAGAAACGTAGATTCTATGAAGTAAAATCGTAGAATCAGAGGGGTTAGTTTGGATCATAAAGTCGTAGAATCGTTTAACAGAATCGCGATTCTGACAACCTTGGTTTTACCTCCTCTCGTCCTCTTCCGTTTTCTCTCCGGTGCCATTCTAGATCTCGGGACGAGATCCTCTTGTAGTGGTGGAGTGTTGTAACGCCCCGAGACCGACGCTCCAGAAGACTTCCAGCTATTACGAGTTTTGCCATGTATCTTTTGTGCTTGCTCTTTTAATTTTGCATTGCATCATGTCATCATGCCATCATATCATTAATTTTAAAAACTCATCTAAATAAATTGTATGGATCTTCGATCCATTTAAACCGAGGGAACTCACATGGTGACTTCTCTTTATAACATACCCTCCCGATATTTAGGGAGATATTATTAAATATTCCACTATTTCGGAAATCACCAAAGCACACTTGCAAAATAATTTCGTTCCTTTTCTGCTTCAAGTTTGGTCTCCAACCTTGCCAATAATTATTTCATCATTTTCTGGAGCTCCACCTAAAAATCCGAACATTTTTTTGGACACTTCAAAAACCTAGTCCTAGTTCAAACCCATTTGAATTAAATTCAAATGAGTTTGAATTTAAATCTTGCAATCTTGGCCTTTCTATTTTTCTTGGAACGAGCATATTTTTGTGAGTCCAGGGAAATTATCCCCTTGCGCATTTTCTTTCCCTAACCCCCCTCTTCTTTTTCCTTCTCTCTATGCTTTTCTATTTTAGAAATATAAGAGAGAGAGAGAAGAGGGCCGCTTCCCCGCAGCCCATTTGACCCAAGGCTAAGTCGGCCCAAGGCCCAGCCGCCCCCACTGTAACCCTAGCCCGATTCCCTGCGCTCCATCCTCTCGATCCCAATCTCTCTCCCTCTCGATTCCCTCCAGCGCCGCCAGCGCCCGACCCCCTCTCCCGCATCTCCCTCGATCCATCTCCTCCTCGTTCCCACGCATCGCCCGATCCCGCATCTCTCTCGATCCCCATCTCCCTCTCGTCTCTCACCTCGCGCAGCACCCAGCCCCAGGAGCCCGATTCCCCCATCCCTCTCCCTCGCTACCGCGACCACTCCTCTCGATCTCTCCCTCTCCCTCGCTCGTGCCCTCCATCGCCGCCCGAGCGCCTCCTCCGCAGCATTGTCACGCCCTGCCTCCCCTTGCTCCGAAGCCCGCCGTCCACCTTCCCCGTGGCTGAGATCCACTCCGGCGCCCCCTGCCTCGACCTCCTCTCCGAGCAGGAGCAGCCTCCGCCTGCAGGCGCAGAGCCCCGAGGTCGCGTCCCTGTCGCCCGAGCGCTCAAGGAGAGGAGCTCCTCGAGCACCTCGCCCGCATCCAATCGTCCTCCGCTGCCCGACGACCCTCTGCATCCACCTCCAACAGCTCTCCCTGCGACCTCATCTTCATCACCGCCTCGTGCGTCCCTACCGACTCCGACCGGGAGCCCCGCCGCTCGCTTGTACATGGCATCCGCCTTCCTGCACGCGCGTTGCTGCTGCTTCGCCGCCCGCCTCCCTTCGTTGACCACCAAGACCCGAGGCATGTGTGCTCCACTGCTAGTTTCGTGGACGACGAGTACCTCTACGATGACCCTGCATGTCTACGAGCGTCAAGTACCACTACAACCCATGTTCGACTACGTGGATTCGCCAAGTACACCACCACCAAGCCCGCACGGGAGCCCGAACGACTACTTCCACGACGATGCGAGTACAAGTACCCCTTCGGATCGCCAAGTACATCTACGGCCGTGTACCACTACTTCCTCTACCGACGACCCCGAACATCTACGAAATGAACGTGTACAACTACCGTCGCCCCGTGAACGACTACCTCCACTACGGCCCGTGAACGACTACTTCCTCTATGAAACTCGTACCGCTCCGAAAACGCACGCTTCGAAGGTATAAACCCCGAGGCGACCGCCCGTGAACGAATGCATGTGTTGTATGAGATGTACCATATGTTTGCAACATGTCCGAAGTGTCACTCGTTTCCATGCCGCCGTCCCGTGGGAACCCGGAAGCCGGGAGCACCCCACCATCCTCGCATGACACGCTCACATCACACTTCTGGTATGCATCGGTATCTCACTCGAGTTATCGGGACCGGAATGTTGCCGTGGCACCATTTTCGTTATCGTTGCCGTGGCACCCCTTTTATTCCGCCATGGTGACCAGATGTTTCATAACATGCTCATGTCATCGTTTTCATTAAAATTGCATAAACTTGTATATGTCATCCGCATCATGATAACAACATTTAAATGGTTAAAATTGTGTTTGCATTAAAATACTATATGACATGGGGACTTTCCGGAATTGTTGTTTGTTGTTTTCCGGCCTCATTTAAACTTGCCTAAATATGTAGTTCACTTATGCTTCACCCCTTGCCATGTTAATTAACATTTAATATTTGTTGAGTATCATAACCGAGAGAGAACTAAATAATTGATGTGGTGTTCCGTCAATATGCAACTCGTTGCATATTGAGCTCCACTTAACTTGTAGTGTTGTTTTTGCATATTGCCATGCCATGCCTCATTAAACCGGACATGCATCATACTTGATTGTGCATCATGCCATGATTATGTTCGTGTGTTTACCATATTGTTTGCTTCTTTCCGGTTTGCTTCTCTCGTTAGCTTCGGTTTCGTTCCGGAGTTGTGAGGATTTGTTCGACTACGTTCGTATGTCTTCTTCATGGACTTGTTCTTCTTCCTTGCGGGATCTCAGGCAAGATGACCATTACCCTCGATATCACTTCTATCTTTCCTTGCTAGTTGCTTCGTTCTATTGCCATGCTGCGCTACCTATCACTTGTTTACCATGCCTCCCATATTGCCATGTCAGCCTCTAATTTTTTTCACCCTTCCTAGCAAACCGTTGCTTGGCTATGTTACCCGCTTTGCTCAGCCCCTCTTATAGCATTGTTAGTTGCAGATGAAGTTGAAGATTTCTCCATGGTGGACAGGATTATGATTGGGATATCACAATATCTCTTATATTATTAATGCATCTATATATTTGGTAAAGGGTGGAAGACTCGGCCTTATGCCTGGTGTTTTGTTCCACTCTTGCCGCCCTAGTTTCCATCATACCGGTGTTATGTTCCCGGATTTTGCGTTCCTTACGCGGTTGGGTGATTTATGGGACCCCCTTGACAGTTCGCTTTGAGTAAAACTCCTCCAGCAAGGCCCAACCTTGGTTTTACCATTTGCCACCTAAGCCTTTTTCCCTTGGGTTATGCAGACTCAAGGGTCATCTTTATTTTAACCCCCCGGGCCAGTGCTCCTTCGAGTGTTGGTCCAAACTGAGTAGACTGCGGGGCCACCTCGGGGAAACTTGAGGGCTGGTTTTACTCGTAGGATGTCTCATCCGGTGTGCCCTGCGAACGAGATATGTGCAGCTCCTATCGGGATTTGTCGGCACATCGGGCGGCTTTGCTGGTCTTGTTTTACCATTGTCGAAATGTCTTGTAAACCGGGATTCCGAGTCTGATCGGGTCTTCCTGGGAGAAGGTCTATTCCTTCGTTGATCGCGAGAGCTTGTCATGGGCTAAGTTGGGACACCCCTGCAGGGTATAATCTTTCGAAAGCCGTGCCTGCGGTTATAGGCAGATGGGAATTTGTTAATGTCCGGTTGTAGATAACTTGACACCAGATCTGATTTAAAACGCATCAACCGCGTGTGTAGCCGTGATGGTCTCTTCTCGGCGGAGTCCGGGAAGTGAACACGGTTTTGGGTTATGTTTGACGTAAGTAGGAGTTCAGGATCACTTCTTGATCATTGCTAGTTCACGACCGTTCCTTTTGCTCTCTTCTCGCTCTTATTTGCGTATGTTAGCCACCATATATGCTTAGTCGCTGCTGCAACCTCACCACTTTACCCCTTCCTTTCCCTTAAGCTTAAATAGTCTTGATCTCGCGGGTTTTGAGATTGCTGAGTCCTCGTGGCTCACCCGATACTATCACAACAGTTGCAGGTGCCGATGATACCAGTGCAGGTGATGCAACCGAGCTTAGATGGGAGCTCAACGAAGATCTTAGTTGTTGCTATGTTTTGTTTATTGTTGATCAGTAGTGGAGCCCAGTTGGGACGATCGGGGATCTAGCAGTTGGGTTATCTTCTTTTCTTTTGGCTTCGTCCGTAGTCGGACTATATGTGTGTACTCTGAATGATGTATGCTATATTATATGTTCATTGTGTGAAGTGGCGATTGTAAGCCAACTCTTTATCCCATTCTTGTTCATTACATGAGATTGTGTGAAGATGACCCTTCTTGCGGCAAAACCACAATGCGGTTATGCCTCTAAGTCGTGCTTCGACACGTGGGAGATATAGCCGCATCGTGGGTGTTACAATCTCGCTAGCCCTTTCTGAGACCGCAAAACATAAATGCAGAGCACCTTTAAAGATCAAGGACTGACTAAACATTGTAATTCATGGTAAAAGTGACCCAGTCAAGTTATACCCAATATAAACTAATAGTAATGCATGCAAATGACAGCGTGCTCTCCAGCGGGTGCTTTTTAATAAGAAGGTGATGACTCAACATAAAAGTAAATAGATAGGCCCTTCGCAGGGGAAGCATGGATTTGTAGAGGTGCCAGAGGTCGATTTTAAAATAGAGATGAATAACATTTTGAGCGGTATACTTTCACTGTCAACGCAACAACTATGAGATCTCGATATCTTCCATGCTACATACATTATAGGCGGTTCCCAAACAGAATGGTAAAGTTTATACTCCCCCACCACCAATAAGCATAAATCCATGGCTTGCTCGAAACAACGAGTGCCTCCAACTAGCAACAGCCCTGGGGGAGTTTTGTTTAATTATTTCGATTTGCTTTGATCTTTTTGATCATGGGACTGGGCATCCCGGTTACCAGCCATTTTCTCGTGAATGAGGAGCGGAGTCCACTCCTCTTGAGAATAACCCACCTAGCATGGAAGATACATACAACCCTAGTTGAAACATGAGCTGCTCGAGCATACAAAACAAAATTTCATTTGAAGGTTTGGAGTTTGGCACATACAAATTTACTTGGAACGGCAGGTAAATACCGCATATAGGAAGGTATGGTGGACTCATATGGAATAACTTTGGGGTTTATGGAGTTTGGATGCACAAGCAGTATTCCCGCTTAGCACAGGTGAAGGCTAGCAAAAGACTGGGAAGCGACCAACTAAGAGAGCGACAACAGTCATGAACATGCATTAAAATTAATCAACATTGAGTGCAAGCATGAGTAGGATATAATCCACCATGAACATAAATATCGTGAAGGTTATGTTGATTTTTTTCAACTACATGCGTGAACATGTGCCAAGTCAAGTCACTCGAATCATTCAAAGGAGGATACCACCCTATCATACCACATCACAACCATTTTAATAGCATGTTGGCATGCAAGGTAAACCAGTATAAGCTCCTAGCTAATTAAGCATGGCATAAGCAACTATAATCTCTAATTGTCATTGCAAACATGTTTATTCATAATAGCTGAATCAGGAACGATGAACTCATCATATTTACAAAAACAAGAGAGGTCGAGTTCATACCAGCTTCTCTCATCTCAATCAGTCCATCATATCGCGTCATTATTGCCTTTCACTTGCACGACCGAATGGTGTGTATAATAATAATAGTGCACGTGCATTGGACTAAGCTAGAATCTGCAACCATTCAATTCAAGAGAAAAGACAAAGTAATATGGGCTCTAAGTTAAATCAATAATCATGCATATGAGAGCCACTAAACATTTTCATTATGGTCTTCTCCTCTCGACCCCCGAAGGAAAGAAAGGAAATAAAACTATTTACACGGGAAATCTCCCAACAAGCAAAAGAAGAACGAGAAATCTTTTTGGGTTTTCATTTTAATTACTTCTACAAGCATGGAAAGTAAATTAACTAATTTTTTGGTTTTCTTAAGGTTTATCAAACACACAAGAAGAAAGCTAGAAAAATAAATGAGACTAGCATGGATAATACAATTAAAGAGTATGAGCACCGACAACTAGAATAAGTGTGTGAACATGAATGTAAAGTCGGTGAGAAATACGTACTCCCCCAAGCTTAGGCTTTTGGCCTAAGTTGGTCTATGCCCAAGGATCGCGGCTACTCTCCCCGGTGTACTGAGGAGTGTCATCTGGATAACACTGGCTAGCGATCTCCTCCGGATCCTACTGATAACAGGATGGACGATAAGGGTCCAGTGGTGGATCCGGCTCGGGCTCTGGAGCGGATGTCTGGCCTCGATGCGCGTACACAGCCTTCGGCAAGACAAGGTATTGGCATGCAGTTAAATCAAACGAAGAAGGTGCATGCAAGGTAATAATTTCATTGTGTTTCTTATTAAATCTCAGGTTATACAGGAGCATCTTATCATCATTGTCAACAATAAAATTCATGCGCTACCATGCTCCTGTAATCTAAAAAGGTAAGAGGTAGCAGTGTCTCCTCTTTCTCATCATGCCTAATAGGTATCTGAAAATGTTTAGCAGGGCGTGCATCATAGATACCTCCAAAGATGGGGCCCTTTGTATGGTTTAGGCTTAACCATTTAGCAATAACGACACACATACTAAAAGTGTTATCACCGACTAAGGCATGAAGCAGAATAATAATATCAGGAACACTGAAGTTTCCACTATTTCCACGACCAATTAAGCATCGACTAGCAAATATGGCAACATATCGTAAAACAGGAAAGTGTATGCTAGTGATTCTCGCATCGGAACCCTTCCTCGAATCCCCTAAAATAATATTGTTAACAAAACCATCCACATCTTTATGATGTGGTTCATCTAAGCTGCCCTCAAAGTGTATTCTACAAGCCGCGCAAAAATTACGTAATGACATTTCCTTACCCTCATCATATAAATGAAAAGATACTGAAGGAGGTGAATTATTAGGATAATAATAAAAGTTTTGCACGAATGTATTGGTGAGTAAGAGATACTGTTCGATCCAGTCGTGGAGGAAGTCGATGAGGCTCGCATTTTCAGCCAAAGAATAAAAGTCTTCATAAATCCCGACTGCTCTCAAGAAATTATCACATGGCCACTCACAAGGCCTTACTTCCGCTACGCAAGGAAGATTATACTTGGCCTTTTCTTTCTCCTTATCTTGTTTATCCTTGGAGCCTTGGCTAGAGGAGCCCCTTAATAATCTCCTCATCATTTTCTGAAAATTTCTGAAATTTTTAATAACTTCAAAATGAAAGTGAATCATACTAAACAAGATTGATAGCAACTACTCCCACAAGTGCCTAGAGCCTATATCATGCATTAAATTACTTGGGACCTCATAAATTTGACATGCAAGCTCAAGAACAGGGTCACCTATGCAGCAAAAAATTGCAATGAATAAAGATCTAGAACAAAAACTAATTGGACAAATGGAGAAGTCACATACCAAGCAATAATCTCCCAAAGCAGTTTTGTGAATGGAGCTTTGAGAAAGGAGATTGAAAATCACAGCAAGATGAGCTAGAACTCGTGCTTGAGCTAGATGGGGATTTTTTGGGAGGAAGATGGAGTGTGTGGGTGCAGGAATAAGTGGAGGGGGCCCACCATGGGCCCACGAGACAGGGGGCGCGCCCAGCCCTGGACCCTCATGGCCAGGTGCTTTCCCCCTGCTGTGTTCCGAGTGCCTAAAATCCTCAAATATTCCATACAAAATCATACTAAATTTGCAGGGCATTTGGAGCACTTATATTTTCAGGATATTTTTTATTGCATGGATAATTCAGAAAACAGACAGATAATACTATTTTTGCTTTATTTATTCTAAATAACAGAAAGTAAAAAGAGGGTACAGAAGGTTGTGCCTTCTAGTTTCATCCATCTCATGATCATCAAAAGGAATCCACTAACAAGGTTGATCAAGTCTTGTTAACAAACTCATTCCGAATAACATGGAACCGGAGAAATTTCGAATAACACTAGGATACCTCAATGAGGATATGAACATCCCCAACAATAAGAATATCATATTTTTTTCTTGACAGTAGGAAGAGGAAATTCAAAACCTCCAATAATGATAGTTGGAATTTTTCCAATTGAATTGATGCTATGAACTTGAGGTTGTGTCCTCGAAAAGTGTACCGTATGCTCATTACCATTAACATGAAAAGTGACATTGCCTTTGTTGCAATCAATAACAGCCCCTACAGTATTCAAAAAGGGTCTACCAAGGATAATCGACATACTATCGTCCTCGGGAATATCAAGAATATCAAAGTCCGTTAAGATAGTGACATTTGCAACCACAACAGGCACATCCTCACAAATACCGACAGGTATAGCAGTTGATTTATTGGCCATTTGCGAAGATATTTCAGTAGGTGTGAACTTATTCAATTCAAGTCTACGATATAAAGAGGGAGGCATAACACTAACACCGGCTCCAAGATCACATAAAGCAGTTTTAACATAGTTTCTTTTAATGGAGCATGGTATAGTTGGTACTCGTGGATCTCCAAGTTTCTTTGGCATTCCACCTTTAAAAGTGTAATTAGCAAGCATGGTGGAAATTTCAGCTTCTGGTATCTTTCTTTTATTTGTAATGATATCCTTCATGTATTTAGCATAAGGGTTTACTTTAAGCATATCAGTTAAGCGCATACAAAAGAAGATAGGTCTAATCATTTCAGCAAAGCGCTCAAAATCCTCATCATCCTTTGTCTTGGATGGTTTAGGAGGAAAAGGCATGGGTTTCTAAACCCATGGTTCTTTTTCTTTACCGTGCTTCCTAGCAACAAAATCTCTTTTATCATAACGTTGATTCTTTGATTGTGGGTTATGAAGATCAACAGCAGGTTCAATCTCTACGTCATTATTATTGCTAGGTTGAGCATCAACATGAACATTATCATTAACATTATCACTAGGTTCATCTTCATCACCTGATTGTGTTTTAGCATCAGAAATAGAAATATCATTGGGATTCTCACGTGTGTCTATAACAGGTTCACTAGAAGCATGCAAAGTCCTATCATTTTTCATTTTCTTCTTTGTAGAAGGACTAGGTGCCTCTAAATTATTCCTCTAAGAATCATGCTCGATTCTCTTAGGGTGACCTTCAAGATACAAAGGTTCCTAAGTCATTCTACCAGTTCTAGTAGCCACTCTAACAGCAAAATCATGTTTATTATTTAATTCATCAAGCAAATCACTTTGAGCTTTAAGTACTTGTTCAGCTTGAGTGGTAACCATAGAAGCATATTTGCTAATGAGTTTAAGTTCACCTTTAACTCTAGCCATATAATCACTCAAGCGTCCTATCATGGAAGCATTATTCTTTAATTCTCTACCAAAATAAGCATTAAAACTTTCTTGTCTAGCCACAAAGTCATCAAATTCATCTAAACATTGGCTATGAAATTTAGTAGATGGGATTTCAACTTTATCATATCTATAGAGAGAATTTACCTTTACTACCTGTGTCGGGTTATCAAGACAATGTGTTTCTTCAACAGGCGGTATATTAAGACCATGTATTTCTTCAATAGGAGGTAAATTCTTAACATCTTTAGCTTTAATACCTTTTTTTTCATTGATTTCTTTGCCTCTTGCATATCTTCAGGACTGAGAAATAGAACACCCCTTTTCTTCGGAGTTGGTTTAGGAATAGGCTCAGGAGTTGGCTCAATTGGCTCAGGAGTTGGCTCAGGAAGAGTCCAATTATTTTCATTAGTCAACATATTATTCAATAACAATTCAGCTTGGTCGGCTGTTCTTTCCCTAAAAACACAACCAGCACAACTATCCAATTGGTCCTTGGAAGCATCAGTTAGTCCATTATAGAAGATATCAAGTATTTCATTTTTCTTAAGAGGATGATCAGGCAAAGCATTAAGTAATCGGAGAAGCCTCCGCCAAGCTTGTGGGAGACTCTCTTCTTCGATTTGCACAAAATTATAAATTTCCTGCAAGGCAGCTTGTTTCTTATGAGTAGGGAAATATTTAGCAGAGAAGTAATAAATCATATCCTGGGGACTATGCACACAACTAGGATCAAGATAATTAAACCAAGTTTTAGCATCACCCTTATGAGAATGGAAATATCTTAAGGATATAATAATAGCGAGACTTCTTATCATTAGTAAACAGGGTGGCTATATCATTCAACTTGGTAAGATGTGCCACAACAGTTTCAGATTCATTGCCATAAAAAGGATCAGATTCAACCAAAGTAATTATTTCAGGATCAACAGAGAATTCATAATCCTTATTAGTAACAAAGATAGGTGAAGTAGCAAAAGCAGGGTCATACTTCATTCTAGCATTCAGAGTTTTCTTTTTAAGTTTAGCTAGTAAATTCTTAAGATCAGATCTATGATTGCAAGCAAAAAGATCTCTAGCAGTTTCTTCATCCATAACATAACCCTCAGGAACAACATGCAATTCATACTTAGGGGGAGAACCTTCACCATCACTATCATCAATAATTTCATCTTCAATAATTTCATTCTCTCTAACCCTAGCAAGTTGTTCATCAAGATATTCACCTAATGGCACAATAGTATCAAGCATAGAAGTAGTTTCATCATAAGTATCATGCATAGCAAAAGTGACATCATCAATAACATGCGACATATCAGAATTCATAGCAGTAGCAGGTTTAGGTGTCGCAAGCTTACTCAATACAGAAGGAGAATCTAGTGCAGAGCTAGATGACAGTTCCTTACCTCCCCTCGTAGTTGAGGGAAAAATCTTAGTTCTTTCGTCTTTCAAGTTCCTCATAGTGATTAGCAGATATAAATCCCAAGTGACTCAAAGAATAGAGCTATGCTCCCCGGCAATGGCACTAGAAAATAGTCTTGATAACCCACAAGTATAGGGGATCACAACAGTTTTCGAGGGTGGAGTATTCAACCCAAATTTATTTATTCGACACAAGGGGAGCCAAAGAATACTCTCAAGTATTAGCAGTTGAGTTGTCAATTCAACCACACCTGGGTAACTTAGTATCTACAACAAAGTATTTAGTAGCAAAGTAGTATGATAGTAATGGTAACAACGACAAAAGTAAAGATAGCAGTTTTGCAGTAATTGTAACAATAGCAACAGAAAAGTAAATAAGTAAAGCACAATATGTGAAAAGCTCGTAGGAATTGGATCAGTGATGGATAATTATGTCAGATGCAATTCATCATGTAATAGTTATAACATAGGGTGACACAGAACTAGCTCCAGTTCATCAATGTAATGTAGGCATGTATTCCGAGTATAGTCATACGTGCTTATGGAAAATAACTTGCATGACATCTTTTCTCCTACCCTCCCGTGGCAGCCGGGTTCTAGTGGAAACTAAGGGATATTAAGGCCTCCTTTTAATAGAGAACTGGACCAAAGCATTAGCACTTAGTGAATATATGAACTCCCCAAACTACGGTCATCACCGAGAAGTATCCTGATTAATGTCACTTCAGGGTTGTCGGATCATAACACATAATAGGTGACTATAGACTTGCAAGATAGGATCAAGAACTCACATATATTCATGAAAACATAATAGGTTCAGATATGAAATCATGGCACTCGGGCCCTAATGACAATAATTAAGCGTACCAAAGTCATAGCAACATCAATCTCAGAACATAGTGGATACTAGGGATCAAACCCTAACAAAACTAACTTGATTACATGGTAAATCTCATCCAACCCATCACCGTTCAGCAAGCCTACGATGGAATTACTCACGCACGGTGGTGAGCATCATGAAATTGATGATGGAGGATGGTTGATGATAACGACAGCGACGAATCCCCCTCTCCGGAGGCCCGAACGGACTCCAAATCAGCCCTCCCGAGAGAGATTAGGGCTTGGCGGCAGCTCCATATTGTAAAACGCGAAGAAACTTTCTCTCTGATTTTTTCCTCCGCGAAACGGAATATATAGAGTTGGAGTTGACGTCGGTGGAGCATCAGGGGGCCCACGAGACAAGGGGGAGCGCCCAGGGGGAGGGTGCACACCCCCACTCTAGTGGACGGAGTGTGGGCCCCCTGGCCTTGATTCTTTCGCCAGTATTTTTTATATTTTCTAAAAGTTATCTACGTGGATTTTCAGGTCATTCCGAGAACTTTTGTTTTCTGCACAATAAACAACACCATGGCAATTCTGCTGAAAACAACGTCAGTCCGGGTTAGTTTCATTCAAATCATGCAACTTAGAGTCCAAAACAAGGGCAAAAGTGTTTGGAAAAGTAGATACGTTGGAGACGTATCACATACCGATAGACAAAGGGAATTGAATACGGGATTGATTGAATCCCCGACAGTGTGGTTCATCCGATGAGATCATCGTGGAACATGTGGGAGCCAATATGGGTATCTAGATCCGCTCTAGGTTTTTGGACGGAGAGGTGTCTCGGTAATGTGTGCATGGTTCCCGAACCCGTAGGGTCTACACACTTAAGGTTCGGTGACGCTAGAGTTGTTATGGGAAATAGTATGTGGTTACCGAAGGTTGTCTAGAGTCCCAGATGTGATCCCAGACATGACGAGGAACTCCGGAATGGTCCATAGGTGAAGATCGATATATTGGACGAAGGGTATTGGAGTTCGGAATTATTCCGGGGGTATCGGGTGACGACTAGCGTGTCCGAAAGGGGTTTCGGAGGCCCCGGCAAGTGTTGGGGGGCCTTATGGGCCAAGGGGATGGGGCACATCAGCCCACTAAGGGGCTGAGCGCCCCTCCCACCCCATCTCACATAACCTGGAGAGGTGGGGGTGCCTCCCCTAGGGCAGCCACCCCTCCTGGCTTGGAAGGCAAGTTTCCTAGGGTGGGGTCGCCCAAACCCATCTAGGGTTTCCCTTGTGGCCGCCGCCCGTCCCCTAGGGAAACCCTAGGGCGCCTCCTCCTCCTCCCTTCCCCCTATATATAGTGAGGGAGAGAGAGGGCAGCCGCACCCTTCCCCTGGCGCAGCCCCTCCCTCCTCCAACACCTCCTCCTCCTTCGTAGGGCTTGGCGAAGTCCTGCAGAAAATCCACAAGCTCCACCACCACACCGTCGTGCTGCCGAAGCTCTCCCTCAACTTCTCCTCTCCCCTTGCTGGATCAAGAAGGAGGAGACATCCCCGGGCTGTACGTGTGTTGAACGCAGAGGCGCTGTTCATTCGGTGCCTGTTGGGGATATTACCACTGGGCGTAAACCGGCTTACTTGGGCCGGGTTAACGTCATAGTGGTATAAGCAGGTGAAGGCCCAAGGCCTATAGTCGGTTTAGAATCTGTATCAGTAAAACCGACCTGATGTATAGCTTGTATTGTAAGTTAGGAATAGAGAGATACCGACCGGGATACGAATATGAACCGGCTGGGACTCTATGGACCGACGGGCGTCACCCGTGTATATAAGGGGACGACCCGGTGGCGGTTCAAGGGACAACCACAACTCGGGCCTAGGCGAAGCTTGTTTGCTCCCTAGCCATCGAGACCACATCAATTCTATCACAACTAGACGTAGGCTTTTACCTTCATCGAAGGGGCCGAACTAGTATAAACCCCACGTGTCTTTGTGTCCGCTTTAACCCCTTCAAGTAAACTCGTAGCGATGGCTCCACGACTAAGTCCTTTCGCTAGGACATCTGCCGTGACAAATCCACGACAGTTGGCGCCCACCGTGGGGCTATCGCACGATGGTTTGACGATCTTGGAGGGCAAGCTCAAAGGACTCGAAGGCTATGTTGTGGGCCGGATGACCAAGAGTCGTCGGGGCAGGATCTACATCGATGATGCAGGATGGGGTCCGGAGGCCGATTCAATTGAGTATGGTTACCGGGTCCCCTTTGGCAGCGTACACATCTTCATCGGCAAGATCGGTGAGCCTGGGCCTGAGCCGGACATCTACACCAACCCCGTCGAGACGGCTCAGCGTGCGAGCTTTACTCAGGTTAAACCGGCCATGAAGCGTGCCTTCGTTGGAGTCATCTATGGAGGAGGGCATGAGGACGAATCAGAGCGCGATAGCGAGACTGTCGTCTATTCTGGCGACGAGTCCTCGACCGGAGAGACCGAGTCGCTATACCGGATGCAAGACGATCAAGTTAGGGGTTGTTCCGATGGCGACAGTATTCCGGACCCCCCAGGCCAGATCAACCGGGTTGGAATATTCATGGCTGGCACCCAGGCGGCGAATTATTCTTCGACTGCCGCAGCAATGCTCTCCGGATCCGCAGCGGCAGCGGCAGCAGGGGCAGGAGGCCTTGTGCGCCCGCCGGTTCAAGTTCTATCTGATCTGTTTGACGCACTGGCCGCGCTTATGGCAGAGGATGACCCGGCGGATCAAGATGCTCATAATGCAGAAATCGCGAAGGTGAGAGAGCAGATCGTGCAAGCCAAAGCGGATCTGGCAGCAGAAAAAGACCGGATGGCCGCAGAGCGGGCCGCTTTGGACGCACAGGCCTATAAACTCATGCTTGACCAGAATGCATCACAGGAGGTTTTAAAGCGAAAGCACAGATCACGCCTGCCGTTAGGGTTTGACCCCCGAAATCTCTTTCACACTCCGGGAGCTGGACCCAGTAATCCACCGCGGTACCAGGAGACAAACCGGATTGAGGCGCCAGGGCCAGGAGCGACGGTCCAACCTCGCCTGATGGAGCCCCCTCAACAAAATATTGCGATGCCTCCACCGGTGCAGACGCCCCCGGGTCATTATTCGAATCCTATGGACAACCTTGTTGCGGCCGCAGCACGGTTAGAGGCCATCCCGGTCGAAGGGGATTCTCCGCAAGCAGTAGAAACGCGCCGGGTTAAGGAGCTTCTCCGGACCGCGCTGATGCAGCAGGAGGCATACTCATACAGCCGTGATCGGATTCATTCTACGCCCCGTCCGAGCCGGAGTTACAGCAGGCGCATAGATGAACCGGCCATATCAAGCAACGCGCACGGCCGTGAAGCGGCCCGTGGTGATGACCCGGCGGGTGGTGTTGTCGATGCTCGGGATGCGGTGAACCGGGCCCGGGCACAAAGGGAGGCCGAGTTAGCAGCACAGGATAATGCGGGCCAACTTACACCGGTTCGTTCTGCCACCTTTGCCGGACCAGGAATCACATCCGCTCTGGGAGTGCCTTGCTTGATCCCTGCTTTGCGTAGTGTGCGCCTGCCTAAGGATTTCAAGGGCCCACGCAAGGTGCCGAATTATACCGCTGATTTACCCCCTGAAGCATGGATAGAGAGTTATGAGATGGCCATGGAAATGCTGGATGTGGATGAGGCTGCATGTGCCAAATATTTCACCATGATGCTCGAAGGCACGGCTCGTACTTGGTTAAAGAGCCTACCGCCCAATTCTATCAGCTCTTGGGCCCAGTTGCGGAGCCGGTTTATACAGAATTTCAAGGATACATGTAAGCAGCCCAAGTCCATAGTAGACCTGGCGGCTTGTGTCCAGGAAGAAGGAGAATCAACGACCCACTGGGTGCGTCGCGTTTCGGAAATTTTGCACTCGTCTGACAGGATTAATGCTGACTCTGCGGTCTTAACTCTGGAAGGCAACTGCCGGTTTGAGCCTCTAAAATTGAAACTGGGACGCATGAAGCGACTCTGTAATGACATGGGAACCCTCATGGCTGCCCTAGTGAAGTATGCCGATTCGGACAGTACCAAGGATCCCGAGCTTAATGATAATGAAGCAGGGAAGGGAAAGAAGGATAGCAACTCCAAACAGCAGCAGAATAAACTAGTGGGTCATGGAAACGGAGGCAAGCGCAAGGCGGACGGCAGCGTGGACTTTGTGGCTAACACTAACGCACAGGACAGGGGGCAGCGGCGCAGAGGTAAACCGGCAAATCATAACGGGGCTCCCAATCCTAGTGCAAGCCGTTTGAACTATTTGTTGAATCAGCCTTGCCCAAAGCACGGGACGAAGGAGGCACCGGCTAGCCATCTTTGGAAAGATTGCTACATCATGCAGGAGTTCAAGAACTCTAATGCTTTCCGGTATGATCACGGATCAGGTGGCGGTTCAGGATCCGGTTTCAGCGGGCCGGATCACGATGGGGTTTCCGGTTCAGGACGTAATCAGGGCGGTCACAACTACCAGAATAATCAGAACAGCCAGCAGCAGCAGCAGCAGTCAGGCTATCAGAGCCAGCAGCAGCAGCAGCCGTCGGGCTATCAGAGCCAGCCGAAGCAGTTGAGCAATGGGCAGTACCATGTCTTCACAACGGGCTTGGATAAGCGTGACCGAAAACTCCACCAACGAGCGGTGAATTCTGTTGAACCGGCCTTACCGCGTTACTTACGCTGGTCAGAGCAGCCCATCGTGTGGAGCAGAGAAGATCACCCGCTCCGGGTTGATAATCCGGGTCAGTTAGCATTAGTGGTGGACCCTCAGGTGGGGGGTTATAAATTCACCAAGGTACTCATGGATGGAGGAAGCAGTATTAACATACTGTATTATGAGACATTCAGGCGCATGGGACTAACTGACAAGGATCTCAGACCATCAAATACGGTGTTCCATGGTGTTGTGCCAGGCAAATCTGCATATCCTGTTGGTAAAATAGCTCTAGATGTGACTTTTGGAGACGAGCATGACTCCCGGTCGGAAAAATTGAGCTTCGAAGTGGTGAAGATCCAAAGCCCGTATCACGCCTTGTTTGGGCGACCGGCTTATGCCAAATTCATGGCGCGGCCTTGTTATATCTACTTACAGCTCAAGATGCCGGGTTACAAGGGGACGATAACGGTTCACGGGAACCGTCGGATCGCTTTGGAATGTGAAGAGGGTGATGCGGCTTACGCAGAGTCGGTCTGTGCCACGGAAGAGTTGAAGTATTATAAGGACAATGTCGATCCGGCGGATATGACCCCTTTAAAGAAGCCAACTACAGAGCATGATTCAGATCTGAAGTTCAAATCGGCAGCTGAGACCAAGCTTGTTGACTTCGTGCCCGGCGATTCATCCAAGCAGTTCACTATCAGTGCCAACCTGGATCCCAAATAGGAAAGCGCGCTCATCGAGTTCATCCGTGAGAATCGGGACATTTTTGCATGGAAGCCATCTGACATGCCAGGTGTACCGAGGGAACTCGCTGAGCACACTCTTAATGTGGATCCTAAGTATAAACCGGTGAAACAGTTCCTCCGCCGGTTTAACGAAGAAAGACGCAAAGCCATTGGAGAGGAAGTGGCCAGGCTTTTAGCAGCTGGTTTTATTATTGAGGTGTTCCATCCAGAGTGGCTTGCTAATCCGGTGCTGGTTCTTAAGAAAAACGGCACTTGGCGTATGTGTGTGGATTATACAGATCTTAACAAAGCCTGTCCTGCAGACCCTTTTGCCCTCCCCCGTATTGATCAGATCATTGATGCCACGGCGGGTTGTGAGCGTTTGAGTTTTTTGGATGCATACTCTGGATATCATCAGATCAAGATGGCGGTTAAGGACCAGGAGAAAACAGCATTCATCACTCCCTTTGGAGCCTTCTGTTATGTATCTATGCCCTTCGGGCTCAAGAGTGCCCAAGCCACCTATCAACGGTGTGTACAGAATTGCCTGCATGAGCAGATCGGCCGCAATGTGCACGCATATGTAGATGACATTGTAGTAAAATCAAGGCAGAAGGAGACACTGGTGGATGATTTGAAGGAGACCTTTGACAACTTGCGAGCTTACAGGATGATGCTTAATCCGGCCAAGTGTGTTTTCGGTGTTCCAGCAGGCAAGTTGCTGGGTTTCTTGGTGTCTAACAGAGGAATTGAGGCTAACCCGGAGAAGATTACGGCTATTACATCTCTAGCTAAACCGGAGTGTATCAACGATGTTCAGCGTTTGGCGGGCCGAATCGCTGCGCTGAGCCGGTTTATCAGCCGCCTCGGGGAGAAGGCTATCCCTTTGTACCAACTGCTGAGGAAGACAGACAATTTCGTCTGGAGTACAGCTGCTGACGAGGCATTTGAGGATTTGAAGCGGCAGTTAGCCAATCCGCCTGTTCTTGCAGCTCCGGTCGACAAGGAGCCACTATTATTATACGTAGCGGCTAATGCTCGGGCAGTTAGTGTGGCTATTGTGGTAGAGCGCAAAGAGGCAGGCAAGGAATATCCGGTTCAGCGGCCGGTTTATTATATCAGTGAGGTGCTGATTGAGTCCAAGCAAAGGTATCCGCATTGGCAGAAGCTGGTCTATGGTGTTTTTATGGCCAGTCGAAAATTGAAGCAGTATTTTCAAGGGCACCCCATCACAGTGGTCAGTTCAGCTCCCTTGGGTGATATTATACAGAATCGGGAGGCGACTGGCCGGATTGCCAAGTGGGCTATAGAGCTGGGGCCACACGGTCTGAAGTACGTGCCTCGGACGGCCGTGAAGTCTCAAGCACTTGTTGATTTCATCAATGATTGGACGGAATTACAGGCACCAGAGGAGAAGCCGGATCACACATATTGGACTATTCATTTTGATGGGTCCAGGCAATTGGAAGGCTCGGGGGCTGGAGTCGTATTAACTTCCCCGCGAGGTGATAAGTTTTGTTATGTTCTCCGCTTAATGTTCCCTTGTACTAATAATGCAGCTGAGTATGAAGCCTTGCTCCATGGTCTGCGGATGGCTAAAGAGATGAATTTAAGCCGGGTCAAGTGTTTTGGTGACTCAGACCTAGTGGCTCAACAGGTGTCTGGCACTTGGGATTCTAAGGACCCGCTCATGGCTGCATATCGTCGGGAAGTGGATAATATTGCAGGTTGTTTCAAGGGTTATCAAGTGGATCATGTGGACCGTCGGAAGAATGAAGCGGCGGATGCTTTAAGCCGGTTGGGCTCTCAGCGTAAACCGGTCCCGCCTAACGTCTTTTTGGATGTGTTGCACAATCCGTCAGTCAAGCTCCCAGGTGAAGCGGATTTGGCCATTCCTGATCCGGAGTCCCAATTGGTGGCAGCCCTGCGTGTTATTCCGGATTGGACAGTTCCTTATCTTGCGTACATGACAAGGGGGGAGCTGCCAGAGGATGAGATTCTGGCCAAGCAGATAGTCCGGCGATCCAAGTCTATGACGATTGTCAATGGTGAATTACATCATTGCAGTGTATCAGGGGCGTTTCAACGTTGTGTCTCTCCTGAAGAAGGCTGTGAAATCTTAAGAGAAATCCATGAAGGGGATTGTGGGCACCACGCCGGTTCAAAGTCTCTGGTTGCAAAGGCGTTTCGTCATGGGTTCTACTGGTTGACAGCTCATGCTGACGCGGAGGACTTGGTTAAACGGTGTGATGGATGTCAGAAATTTTCAAGGCGTGCTCATGTGCCGGCTCAGGAGTTGAGGATGATCCCAATAACATGGCCGTTTGCAACTTGGGGGCTAGACATGGTTGGACCTTTTAAAAGATCCAAGGATAAGAAAACTCACCTTTTGGTGGCAGTTGACAAATTTACCAAGTGGGTTGAAGCGGAGCCTGTCAGCAAGTGTGATGCAGCAACAGCGGTACAGTTCATCAAGAAGGTGATTTTCCGGTTTGGTTTTCCACACAGTATCATTACTGATAATGGTACCAATTTATCCAAGGGTGCTATGAAGGAGTTCTGTGAACGTGAACACATCCGACTTGATGTGTCGTCAGTAGCACACCCCCAGTCCAATGGACAGGCAGAACGAGCTAATCAGGAAATCTTGCGAGGCATCAAACCCCGGCTTTTGGTCCCATTGCAAAGAACACCAGGATGTTGGGTTGAAGAGCTGCCATCTGTATTATGGAGTATCAATACTACGCCAAACCGGTCCACAGGATACACGCCGTTTTTCATGGTCTATGGAGCAGAGGCGGTTCTCCCTAGTGACATCCGGCACGATTCGCCTCGTGTGGCAGCTTATGTTGAGGCAGATAATGAGACAGCACGACAAGATGCTTTGGACCTATTGGACGAAGAGCGTGATATAGCGGCTGCCCGTTCGGCGATTTACCAGCAAGATCTTCGTCGCTATCACAGTCGCCGGGTTAGAACCAGAACTTTTCAAGAAGGAGATTTGGTGCTTCGATTCATCCAAGATCAAACGGATATGCACAAGTTATCCCCACCTTGGGAGGGACCTTTCGTAGTCAGCAAGAATCTGCACAACGGGTCGTATTATCTGATTGATATTCGAGAGCATCAAGACTCACGTACATCAGAAGAGGAGACCAACAGACCGTGGAATATAGCTCATCTTCGGCCTTACTATACTTGAGCCATTGGCTCTATTTATGTACATATCATGACAATGTATATATTATCTTTGATATATCAAACCGGAGCCTCAGCCGAAGCGGGGTCTCTGTCTTTCTCATCATGCGAGGTTACACGGAGTGGTTCTGTCTAAAGCGGCCTCCGGTTTACCCTTTGACATTTGTTTTATATCACTGGGGGCTTTGGTCGTGTCCGAACCAACGAACACCCTTTGATAGGCGACAGCCACCAGATCATTTGGGGACTGAGTCAAGTTTGAACCAGTAATGCCTCTTGGTCGGCCTAAGGCCACAATATCACTGGGGGCTTTGGTCGTGTCCGAACCAACGAACACCCTTTGATAGGCGACAGCCACCAGATCATTTGGGGACTGAGTCACGTTTGAACCAGTAATGCCTCTTGGTCGGCCTAAGGCCACAAAATCACTTGGGAGCATGGTCGGGCCCGAGCCATTGCTACGCCTCTTGATTTGGCATATATGCCACGAGTCATTTGGGGACCTGGCTGACTTGAATCATTGTCACCCCTATTGGGGGCCTTGATCCTGTCCGACCATGGTAATGCCATCTGAACAGCTTAATATAGCATATTTTTGCGAATGGTTTTTATCATTACTTTCGTTTCCATCTTGTTTTCATGGTTTGTTCGTTTTTGCTTTTGCTGGATTTCTTTATGTCGACAAGCATATTTTTTCCGGTTCAGCCAATGATTTTTGATCCCCCTTCTAATCCGGAGGAGTCTCCCGGTTTACCTTTTCCCTGTTACACTCATGGAATAACCAGGGGGCTTGTATTAAGTCAGCACGGTTTGTACGGGGGCTACTTTCTCCCTTTTTTGACGGTATTGGTTTATAAAACCACCGCTTCAGGCTTGGGTAAACCAGCTTTATACCCAAACATGGAAGGTATTTGTGTATCATGTGTTTGTTATATTTCTGATACACATATCAAGATCATAATCCGGCTGCGGTATAACCGCTACCGAAGTTCAAATTTTTTCTGATTGCAGGAAATATGAATTAAAGTTTTTCAAGCAAAAGCTTTAGTACTTATGCACGAAGGCATATCCCAGGCAGAAGTTTTCACTATCCTATTACAAGGCAGCATGGTGCCCAAACAAAATCGTTGTTTCTGTAGAAGGATGTTTCAAATAGCACTTCAAACCGGCTTCCGGTTCAAGCTTGCTCCTCGTCCTCCGCCGCTTCAGCTTCCTCGTCTCTACCCATTGGCTGGAAATCAACAGTGGTCCAGTCGATTCCCATTAAAGCTTGGAAAACAGCTTCTTCATGGATCAGGGAAGACGGTTCAATATCAGGGGCGTAAGTGTGCTTACGGATTGGAGGAATCAGATTCTCCGCTTCAACAGTTGGGGCAGGCACTCGCTTGTTTTGATCATTGTATTGCGCTTGATAATGCGTCAAATCCGCCTCTTCAGCTAGCTGGCAAGCCAGAGGGCGCACTGCACGGTTTATAGCCCTTAAATCTTCTTCGTCGAACTCAGAGCCGTCTTCTTTCAGACTGGGATAGCCTTGAGCTGCTTCCACAGGATCAAAGTCGGGCACCCATGCCTTTGCCCGGATTAAGGCATTGATGGCTCCGGTTCGGGCAGCGGATTTTTTCAGCTCCTCAATCCGGGCTGGAAGCATTGACAACTTGCTAAGAGTGTCCTGGATTAAAGAGGGCGCCGGATTGTTGTGAGAAGCTGTGCTGATGATCCGTTGGGCTCCAGTGTACAATTGTTCTATCAAGGTGTAGGCAGCTTTCAGTTTCTTCCGAACATCATTTCCTAAGTGCCCAATACGTGTGCCTACAAAAGGATTGGAATGGTCTCAAACCGGACTTATGATACAGCAGATTCAAATTTATTACAGAAGTTACAAGGAGCTTACCAAAGATAGCAGCAGTCATGGAGTGTATTTGCCGCTGTACGGCCGTCAGTTCATCTACCACCGGTTTAAGGGCCGCTTCAGCATTTTCTGCTCTTTTGGTTAAACCGGCCTTATCAGTGGCCCAGTCAGCTCGCTCTTTCTTAAAATTTTCTTCAGCCGTTCAGCAGTGTTCAAAGCGCTGGTTAATTCTTCCTTGGCTTTATCTGTTTCAGCTTGCTGGGTCTTCAGGGCCTCCTGCAAATCGGCAATTCGGTCCTCCTTGATTTTAATCTCAGCCTGCATACAGATGACATTTTAAAGTTTTTCACAGTCAAGACAAGAAATTGAAGTATCAACCACATAAACAAAGTTATATGCCTGATACTTGGGGGCTAATGTATCTTCAATTTTTTGTATATTGCTCAACTACAAAGTCCCAAGCTCAATACAAGTATTCAACTTGGCACTTGGGGGCTAATGGCTATTTGATCAAGTTCTGTTTTAAGGACAGCTTTTTAGCCCCGGTTTGATTATGCTAAACCGGCCCTCGAGGGTTATACCGATGGATTTCAATAATTATATATTCAGGATCAAGTCCCGGTTTGACCAAGGTCACAAACCGGCCCTTGGGGGCTACCGGGATGAATGCAAGAGCAGAAGAGAAAGAAGGAATTTACCTCAAATTTATCCCTCATCATTTTGACCAGGCCAGCTTCACAGTCACGGCTAGTGTAAAGCCGGTTTAAATAGCCAGAATGAAGATCTTGCGCATTCAGAGCGGCATATGTTTCCAATTCGACATCCCATTTTCCTTTGTTCAAAGAGGAAGAATCCTCTTTGATGGTATGCCTGGTAAGAGTGGCAGGATTCCCGGGTTCAGAACGGCCTACACCGGTAATCACAACATCATCATCTTTTGATTCGCCGGTTTGGGTTGGTGCGGCCGTTTTGTCAGCAGGAGTGTGGGATTTTTCAATCTGGACAGAACTGGCAGGCGGATCAGCAGACGCTGGAGCATTAGTAAGACCTTCTTCAGGGATAATGTCATCTTGCAGAGGAGGATCATTGGGGATATCTTCAGAAATAAACACTTCATGATCCGGCGCTTGGTCATGTTCCGGGGCCACATTTTCTTCAGCCGCTTTATCCAGGCGGGCCTTCTTGCTTGGTTTCGGTTTAGCCCTGGAAGAAAAGATAAAAATTAAGGAAAAGTGTAAACCATTGCGCAGCATACTGGAAGCATATGATCGGTTTAACTTACCCAGCAACTGTTTTCAAAGGTGGTAGCTGGGTGGCTGACGATTCACCAGATGAGGAATGAGAAGTGACCTGATAATCGGAGTCGGATGGATTAAGAGGTTGACGGAAGAAACCCGCTTTACGATTTAAATCAATAAAAAGGTCGGAGACCTCGGAGCGGCGTTTTCGAACCGGACTGTTTGGTAAACCGGCAGAGGTAACTACCTGGCCACTGTGCCGGGTTGTGCGGCGAGCTTCGTGTTGCTGGGTCTTCATAAGAAATTGGGAATCCAGATAAGCAAGAGGATGAGAAAATTTAACTTTCCGGTTTGCCCGGCGAAATTTTGGCAAAGGCAAGATTTCTGAATCGGAAGAGAGAATGGTTACCTCAACGAAAGCCGCATTGCTGGCTTCAGCATCATCCTGACAAACATCATCATCAATAAGGCGTGTAAAAAGTAAGCCAAGTGAATCAAGTTCTATCTCAAGATCCGGTTTACCCACATCATCATCAATGGCCGGGTCAGACGAAGCGGTGGTTTTTCTCTTATGAGCTGGTTTCTTGACAACCTTGGTCTTGGGCCGGGTTGGCCGTCCTGCCTTTTCCGTTTTGTCTTGAGGAAGTTTCTTACTCCAGAACGGATTATCACCCTGGATCAGCAGCAATTAAAATGTTGAACATATAAAATAGTAACTCGGATCAACAATAAAGCAATTGAAATATTACCGCTGGCGGTTTGTTGGTGGTGCAATACGGAAGCAGACCGGTTTGAGCACAGAGGTGCTCCGGTTCATTCAGCATCTTCTTCACAGATTCTGTGACTTCATCCTCAGGGAGTTGGATTTTAGTGTGTCGGAGTGGGTCATCGACACTATCAGTATACTCACACATCAAATTTGGGCGCCGGCTTAGAGGCAAAATACTCCATGATATCCAGCAGCGTGCAAGGTCTATTCCTGTTAAACCGTTGGCCATGAAGGCCCGGAGCTTGGACAGTTGAGGAGCATATTTAATTCTCTCCTTGGCGTTTAGCCTTTGTGGAAAGGGGTGAGTGTTGCTGAGCCGTTCCGGACGGAAGCCAGGCAAGGGATTTTCGTTGTCAGGAGATGTATCCTTGCAATAAAACCAAGTTACGTTCCATTCCTTGGGGTGAGTATGGAGTTTGACGTGAGGGTAGGTGATTTCTTTCCTCTTCTGAATGGCCATACCGCCCAGTTCGGTATTAGGGCCGTCAGTGAATTCAGTACGACGGTTCAGATGAAAGAGATCTCTGAATAACTCGACGGAAGGCTCCTCTTGAAGGTATGCCTCAGAAAGTACTTGAAAGTGACATAGGTTGGTGACGGAGTTGGGGCCAATATCCTGTGGACGGAGTTGAAAGTTGGCTAACACGTCCCGATAAAATTTGGAGCCGGGCGGTTTGAAGCCCCGGGCCATATGATCTGTGAAGACCACGACCTCTCCTTCCTGGGGTGTAGGAGGACATTCATCTCCAGGAACCCTCCAATGAATCGTGTCTTTGCTATCCAAAGCACCAATCAGGACTAGGTCGTTCAGCTGTGATTCTGTGACACGGGAGGGAACCCAATTGCACTCGTACACTTGTTTGGCCATGACAAGATCTACAAGGAATAAATGATCCGGTTCAAGCATATGCCGGATAAAACGGTGGTGATCTAATTACGGTAAACCGGAGGCAGTACCATAAACCGGTCTTCTACAACGCAGCATCAGATGGATTCTGGCGGTTCAACCAGGGGACTAATGACATATATACCGGTCTAGCTATTTTTTCTCTATGGTGAAGTTAAACCGCCTGGCCTAAGTATCGGAAGCAATCGAAACTATGGATAACTAGTTATGCAGAAACAAGTTTCACAAAGTTATGTTACAGCCACGGATCTACAGCAAGCTCATAAAAAACAGGAAGTATTTTGAAGACTAAGACGGAAACAGAAGTGAACCATTGAGTGGATAGATGCGGGAGATCTATAAGTCTGGATGAGAAATGGTAAGCGGATGCTAAAGGGATCGCTACTAAACACAGCAAGAGTTCACGGATGCATTCAAGATCAGAGAGCAGCTATGAACGCGCGATGAACATAGCAAGAACATGGAACCCTAAGAATAGATCTAGGTTAAGAGGGAGAGAGAACTTACCAGGAACGGAGAGGATGCGGAAAGACGCCGCGACACTCTGGTACGTGCAGGTTGATGCAGCGGCCTGAGACGAGGCAGAGGTCGACGGTGGTGGCGGAGCTCCAAGGCCGGCGACGTAAGGAAGAAGAAGAAGAAGGGACGAAGGGGAAGAGAAAGGAAATGACCCTTCGGTCTTATTTATAAGGCAACTGAGCTAGGTCAAACGCGCGAATCCAGGAGCTGTCATTAAGAGGGCGTTATGAATTTCATAATGACGTCATGCCGGTTTATAGTAGCCAAAACTGATGACGTCATGCCGGTTTACAGTGACCAAAAATGATGACGACATGGAGATTTGCCAATTAACAGAAGACATCCAAGACGCAAGATGGTGTGAAGGATTGACATGAACCAGTTCAAATCAATCTGGGGCCTAATGTTGGGGATATTACCACTGGGCGTAAACCGGCTTACTTGGGCCGGGTTAACGTCATAGTGGTATAAGCAGGTGAAGGCCCAAGGCCTATAGTCAGTTTAGAATCTGTATCAGTAAAACCGACCTGATGTATAGCTTGTATTGTAAGTTAGGAATAGAGAGATACCGACCAGGATACGAATATGAACCGGCTGGGACTCTATGGACCGACGGGCGTCACCCGTGTATATAAGGGGACGACCCGGCGGCGGTTCAAGGGACAACCACAACTCGGGCCTAGGCGAAGCTTGTTTGCTCCCTAGCCATCGAGACCACATCAATTCTATCACAACTAGACGTAGGCTTTTACCTTCATCGAAGGGGCCGAACTAGTATAAACCCCACGTGTCTTTGTGTCCGCTTTAACCCCTTCAAGTAAACTCGTAGCGATGGCTCCACGACTAAGTCCTTTCGCTAGGACATCTGCCGTGACAAATCCATGACAGTGCCAGATCGGATCTTCCGCGATTTGAATCTCCGCGAGTATGACTCCATCATCCACGTTCTTGTAATGCTTCTGTTTCGCGATCTTCAAGAGGTATGAAGGCGCACTCCCTCTATCTCGTTGCTAGCATCTCCTAGATTGATATTGGTGACATGTAGGAAAATTTTGAATTATTGCTACGTTCCCCAGCAGTAACATACCTACCGACGATCGAATCTCGGGCAAGTAACATACCGATGACAAAGGGAACAACGTATGTTGATATGCGGTTTGACCGATAAAGATCTTCGTAGAATATGTATGAACCAATATGAGCATCCATGCTCCGCTATTTGTTATTGACCAGAAGTGAGTCTCGGTCATGTCTACATAGTTCTCGAACCGGTAGGGTCTGCACGCTTAACGTTCGGTGACGATCAGTATTATGAGTTTATGTGTTTTTATGTACCGAAGGTAGTTCGGGGTCCCGGATATGATCACGGACATGACGAGGAGTCTCGAAATGGTCGAGACATAGAGATCAATATATTGGACGACTATGTTTGGACATCGGAATGGTTCCGGACGAGTTCGTGCATTTACCGGAGTACCGGGAGGTTACCAGAACCCCCCGGGGAGTATATGGGCCTTATTGGGCCTTAGTGGGAGAGAGGAGGCGGTGGCTAAGGAGGGGCGCCCCCAAGCCCAATACGAATTGGGTGGGGGGTCGGCCCCCTTTCTTTCCTCCCTCTCTCCTCCTTCCTTCCTCTCCTACTCCAACTAGGGAAGGGGGGAATCCTACTCCCGGTAGGAGTAGGACTCCCCTAGGGCGCGCCATAGAGAGGCCGGCACTCCCCTCCTCCACTCCTTTATATACGGAGGAGGGGGGCACCCCATAGACACACAACTTGATTGTTTAGCCGTGTGCGGTGCCCCCCTCCACCATACTCCACCTCGGTCATATCGTTGCAGTGCTTAGGCGAAGACCTGCACCGGTAGCTTCATCATCACCATCATCATGCCGTCATGCATACAAAACTCTCCTTCGACCTCAGCTGGACCTAGAGTTTGTGGGACGTTACCAAGATGAACGTGTGCAGATCGCGGAGGTGCCGTACCTTCGATGCTAGGATCGGTCGGATCATGAAGACGTATGACTACATCAACTGTGTTGTCATAACGCTTACGGTCTACGAGGGTACGTAGATAACACTCTCCCCTCTTGTTGCTATGCATCGCCTAGATGGATCTTGCGTGTGCATAGGATTTTTTTTGAAATTACTATGTTCCCCAACATCAACCCTCCTCCACATCTCATGGTTTTTTAAAACCCTAGAAATTTGCGCCGTGTTTTCTTTTTCCTGCGACCGCTCACACGAGAGGGAAGTTTCAGCCCGGCCTCTTCCTCCCATGCTCATCCCGGTCAATGTCGTAGGCGCACATCCATGAAGAAGAGTGCCAATTAATGGATGTTGCCGCGTTTCACACTTGTTAAGCACCCGAATGCGACAAATCTCACCTTCATTTTCCACTGGAGCGTGCTCATTCCTGAGTATATAACCCATCGCCCTACTTCGTCAGACGAGGACATGTACCTTGGGTTGGGTCTTAGACCTGACCTAGACAGCCTACCCAAGGACACTACCTTAGAGTCCAAGGTCTACAAGGTTCAACGAAAGATACCGACTGAAATCACCATCAAGTGTGAATCACTCAATGGAAGATTCCACTCGGATATCCCAATTCCACTCGACCGCGATAACTTCACTCGACCATACAAAAACCCACTCGGAGTACATAAGGATTATAGTCACCCTAGGAGGGCAACGGTCAGGCATTCACTCCGTCGTCATAAAGATCATTTATAGCAGGTGTTACCAGTAACGTTCTAGTCTTAACTCACATTGAACCACTGTGTAACTGAGGGCTGCGTGGGGCCTGGCGCACCCTATATAAGCCACCCCTCCCCTCTGGCACAAGGGTTCGGACCCCTTGTAACTATTTCACACATCCATTCGACAAAGCCTCCGCGGCACCGAGACGTAGGGCTGTTACCTCCTCCGAGAGGGGCCTGGACACGTAAAACTTGTGTGCACAACCTCGTCGTAGCTAGGACACTACCTCCTCCTATGTACCCGCTACTCTTACTATCAGACTCATTGCCACGACAGTTGGCGCCCACCGTGGGGCAGGCGTCTGAGCGACTTCCGGTGAGGTTGCATATTTCGATCTCCATCAACATGGTTTCCGGCGGTGGTTTTGCCCTGGGTCACGAGATTTGTCTCAGAGCACTCGTCTTCATCGCCGAAGACTCCACCTAGCTCCAAGAAGTCCCCCTCAACGTCCAGGCCCTCTCCATCCACGGGGCGGTGCACTTCCGCGCGAGTACCTGCGGCGTCCTTCTGCGGCAGCCGTCGACTCAGTATCGGTCGGCTCCTGTGGCGTCTTCGCCCCCTGCTGTTTGCCACCGCAAGCGATCCGGTCGCTCGCGGCTCTAGTGGTGGGTAAAGCATGCGGTGGCTCATTAGTCGACCACCCCACAAATCACTACGATTGAGCCCGATGAATCTCTCTATGGGTCATTCGATCTGCCGATTGACCATTCGGATACGCTTTCCGAGTGTGAGAGCAACAATCCCGTGGCAGAGGTCCTAATGGTCAACTCCCAGCACAGTCCACCCGACTTCCGTTGCGGCGGTGGCGGCGGCGGCAGCGGTAGCCCGTCGCGTGACCACGACGAGTATTATCCCCACGCTCTCACTTCCGAGCAGGGGGATGAACTGCGGCGCAGGAACGAGGAGGCTCTCCAGACCCCCATCATTGGGGAGACCCCCGAAGCTCAGGCTCTGGAGGCTGCGCGCTTGGCCAATCTGGCCGAGCGTACGCGTCTGGAGAATCTCCAACAAGCACTCGACAACCGCGCCCGTAGGGAGATCCCATGTTCCAATCGATGTCAACGATAGTTTTTTCCGACTGGACCTTGAGATGATTGTCAGGTATACCGCACTCCGATTCAAAATGTTGTAGCAGTGGCCGTATCGCTGATTCCACTCAGCCATCCCGCTCCGAGGCTGGTAGAGGTTTACAGCAGATTCGAGCACTGCTTAAAGTGGCCGATGAGGAGAACTCGGTAGTTTCCGAGTCATGCAATAGGATCCACAGCAGATCCGTCATGGCAGACATAGTTCAGTCAGCACACAGTCCAAGATCACCTCTAAGGCATGAAGATCGTGGTTATCACCAGGACCAGTACCTGGGTCGAGGCCATGAATAGTTTAATCCTCGATACCACCATGATGACCCTAAGCAATTGAGGATTAGGGACAATTTCAGCAGAGCCACCCAAGCAGCTGAGATCCCACCCAACTTCAGATTGGCTGCGTGTAACGCCCCGGTTTCATTGCGCCAGGTGTCTGCCAGTTATTCGCCGTTGCTGCCATGTCATTTGCTTGCGTGTTGCATTTTTTCATGTCATCATGTGCATCTCATTTTGCATACGTGTTCGTTTCATGCATCCGAGCTTTTTCCCCGTTGTCCGTTTTGCAATCCGGCACTCCTATGTCCTCCGGCGTCCCCCTTTTGTCTCTCGTTGCGAGCAGGTGTTAAACGTTCTCGGAATGGACCGAGCCTTGCCAAGCGGCCTTGGTATAGCACCAGTAGACCGCCTGTCAAGTTTCCTGCCATTTGGAGTTTGTTTGATACTCCAACGGTTAACCGGGTAACCGTAAAGCCCCTCTCTCTTTGCAGCCCAACACCCCTTCCAAAGTGGCCCAAAACCCATCTAACTCTCCTCCATGCTCTCGGTCGTTCGATCACGATCGTGTGGGCGAAAACCGCTCCTCATTTGGACTCTCCTAGCTCCCTCTACCTATATATATGCCTTCTCCCCCGAAATTCGCAGATGTAACCCTAGCAGTTTTCCTCCTCGAGCCGCCGGACGCGTCCGCCCGCGCCGGACACGTCCATCCTCCACCTCACCCCAACCAATAGGAATGCGCCACGTCACCCTGCCGCCCCTCTCCTCCACTCCGCCGCCGCCACGTGGCCTGCCCCGCGCCTCCACCGCCGCCGGCCCACATGGGCCCGGATCCGGCCCGCCAGGCCCGCGCGCCGCCACCGCGCAGCCCAAGCACGCCCGCCCCGCCTCCGGCCACCAGCACCGCCGCCAGCGTGCGCTCCGCCGTCCGGCTGGCTGCCTCCGCCGCCTCGACCCTCTCCGGCCCGCGCCGCCGGCCCCCGTGCTCCGCCGCCGCCCCGGCCGGTTCCCCGCCGCGCCCCTCTGTCCTCCATCCCGGCCCCGCTGCGGCAGCCCCGTCGGCGCCGCCCCGGTCTCGCGCCCGAGCCGGCCGGCCGCTGCCGCCCTCCGCCCGCAGGCGCCGCCGTCCTCCGCCGCCTCCGCGCCGGATCCGGCCGGGCTAGCTCTTCTCCGGCCTCTCCCTCGTCCTCCGCCCGCCTCCTCTCCTCTCCGGCGAGTCTCTCCGGCGAGATCCGCGCTGCATCGAAATTCGTGCCGAGAGGTTGACTTTTCCCCTTCCCCGAATCTGCCAAGTCCTGAGTATTTTGACATTTTCATGCCATGTTCGTCATTCCGTATCTCTACATCCGTAGCTCCGTTTCGTGTGTGTAATATGTCAAATTGTTCGTCTCAACGAGTACATCATTTATTTCCATTGCGTCATATTCATTTGAGGTCATGTTGATGCCTGAATCATCATTGTAAGAGTGCTTCATAATGTTATCTGCTGTGTGTTAACAGAACGAGTTTTTTTGTCATTTTTGGCATGATTTATGTGTGCATCCTATGAGGTTGATGCCTACATGTGTTTTGATCTATGCTATGTATTCTTTACAGAGGTGCTTACCATGTATTTTTATGATAAATGTGGTGACTAGCACAAGCATGCAAACTAGGCATCGTGATGTTGCTGATTTTAGTCCCTGTTCTGCTGTTGTTTTGATGCCATGTAAACTTGATGCTACAGAGAGATCCATGCATATTTTGAGATACTTCAGTAAGGATGTTTTGAACATGTGGTTGTTGCCTATCCATTAATGCCCTTGGTTGCAATTATTGAGTAGTCTAGCATGCCTTTTTCGTGCTCTACTTTTGCTTCAAAATGTTTCCTGGCAGATTGTTTACATGTTATTCAATTTAGCCAAGGATGCTATAGTTGATCCTTGCATGCTATGGACTTGTTCTTGACTTGGTTGGTTACACAAACATGTCTTCTTGATGATGCTATGCTTATCTTGTCATGCAATGACTTGTGGTGAGTGAATCGAGCTTGTTAAGTAGTGTACTTGATGTTGCTGTTTTGCTAGGCCGAATCTGTTATTTCGTGATGCGATGTAAAGCTGTTCCTACAAATCATTCTATACATAATCTGGAGATGTCCACTAAATATGTTTTGATCTACATGTCATAATTTATCCATCCATGCCCCTGGTAGCATTTATAGCTTGTTGTAGCTTGTTCATATCTTGCTCCAAATTTGCTTCATAATGTTGTTGTCAGCCTATTAACATTAAGTTCAGTTGTTTCCATGATTGTTCCTAGTGATCCATGCACCCTATGAACTTGCTCTTGCCATACTTAGCTTCACAATCATGCCTTCTTACTGTTGGTTGCCTTGCCATGCCATGTATTGCTCTGTAATGAGTTGCACAAGCTTATCTACATGCCTTCATAATTATGTTCCTGCCATGTATGAATCTGTATTATAACTTGCCATGTTTACGAGGGTGCCATCATATTTTCTGATCATTTTTGGCTCACGGTCACTAACGGACTTTTGATCTATGCTTTGAGTAGAATCATGCCATGTCTTGTTTTGCTATTATAAGTTCCTGTAACATGTTGTTTGGTAGCCCTAAACATTGCAACCTGATGTTATTTTCTGCAAAGTCTGAAATTGTTATTACTTGCAATCTTACCACGTGTGTTTGAGCATGTTCTAGTGATTTCTGGAGATAGCTCAGTGTTCATGTTTTGTTATGCTTTACTTGTACATCATGCCTATGCCTTTTGTTATTATGTTGAGATGCTGTAGCATGTTGTTTTGATGCTTGCAATATGCCTAGTTGCTATTTTGGACAGCTTGTCCTTTAAAACTTGTATAGAGTGTGTGTTGAACCGTTGTTCCATTTTGAGTGTGCTCTATATGAAACTTGCTTAGAATTGCATGTAGCTTCATATTATCATGTTGCATCCTTGTTTTGATGTGTTTGCTTGATGTTTGTATGCATTTTGCATCAATGCCATGTTTATCTTGTGTTGCTCATATCTTCCAGGCCGTAGCTCCGAATTAAGTGAACTTTATATGTAACTTGACTAGAATCTCGTGTAGATCATCTTGGTGCATCTTAACTTTCTGTTTAACAACTTGAACATAAGGTTTATTCAGATCTGGACCAACTTCGAAATTTGCATATGAGGACTTACCAGAATTGTTATATGTTGTTCCCGGCCTCATTTAAACTTGCCTTGATGTGTTGCTCTTGTTTGCATCATCTCTTGCCATGAGTAGCTTCATGTAGCTTTGTCATGCATCATGCTTGTTGTGCATCATGTCTTGTTTATGTGTGGTGTGTTTACCATGTCGTGTGCTTCTTTTCGATAGTTCCTGTTTCGTTGCGATCGTGAGGATTCGTTCGTCTACGCTTGGTTCGGCTTCATCCGTTCATCTTCTTCATGGACTCATTCTTCTTCCTTGCGGGATTTCAGGCAAGATGACCGCTACCCTGGATCTCACTACTATCATTGCTATGCTAGTTGTTTCGTTCTATCGCTTTGCTGCGCTACCTATCACCTGTTTATCAATCCTCCCATATTGCCATGAACCTCTAACCTTTGACACCTTTCCTATGCAAACCGTTGTTTGGCTATGTTACCGCTTTGCTCAGCCCCTCTTATAGCATTGCTAGTTGCAGGTGAAGTTGAAGATTGCTCCATGGTGGACAGGATTTTGGTTGGAATATCACAATATCTCTTATATTATTAATGCATCTATATATTTGGTAAAGGGTGGAAGACTCGTCCTTTTGCCTGGTGTTTTGTTCCACTCTTGCCGCCCTAGTTTCCGTCATACCGGTGTTATGTTCCCAGATTTTGCGTTCCTTACGCGGTCGGGTGATTTATGGGACCCCCTTAACAGTTCGCTTTGAATAAAACTCCTCCAGCAAGGCCCAACATTGGTTTTACCATTTGCCTCACCTAGCCCTTTTCCCTTGGGAGTCGCTCTCTCGAGGGTCATCTTTATTATAGCCCCCCCGGGCCAGTGCTTGTCTAAGTGTTGGTCCAAACTAGAGCACCTTGCGGGGCCATCCCTTGGCAACTTGGGTTACGTCGGTTCCTGTATGCTTCGCTTATCCGGTGTTGCCCTGAGAACAAGATATGTGCAGCTCCTATCGGGATTGTCGGCGCATCGGGCGGTCTTGCTGGTCTTGTTTTACCATTGTCGAAATGTCTTGTAAATCGGGATTCCGAGTCTCATCGGGTCTTCCTGGGAGAAGGTCTATTCCTTCGTTGATCGCGAGAGCTTGTCATGGGCTAAGTTGGGACACCCCTGCAGGGTATAATCTTTCGAAAGCCGTGCCTGCGGTTATAGGCAGATGGGAATTTGTTAATGTCCGGTTGTAGACAACTTGACACCAGATCCGAATTAAAACGCATCAACCGTGTGTGTAGCCGTGATGGTCTCTTCTCGGCGGAGTCCGGGAAGTGAACACGGTCTTTGGGTTATGTTTGACGTAAGTAGGAGTTCAGGATCACTTCTTGATCATTACTAGCTTCACGACCGTTCCGCTTGCTCTCTTCTCGCTCTTATTTGCGTATGTTAGCCACCATATCATGCTTAGTCGCTGCTGCAACCTCACCACTTTACCCCTTCCTTTCCCATTAAGCTTTGCTAGTCTTGATACCCATGGTAATGGGATTGCTGAGTCCTCGTGGCTCATAGATTACTACAAAAACAGTTCCAGGTACAGGTTTTGTGATGATCATGACGCGAGAGCGATGCTTGCTTGCGTTGAGTTCTCCTTCTGCTTCTTCTTCGATCAGGGGATAGGTTCCAGGTCGGCAGCCTGGGCTAGTAGGGTGGATGTCGTTCGAGTTTCTGTTTGTGTTTCATCCGTAGTCGGATGATGCTCTGATGTATTGTGATGTTGTATTCTTGTGGCATTGTATGCCTCTTGTATGTATTCCCATCTATTATGTAATGTTGATGTAATGATATCCACCTTGCAAAAGCGTTTCAATATGCGGGTCTATCCTTGGTGGGACCTTCGAGTGCCTTTTGGATAGGGTCGCATATTGGGCATGACACTGCGAGAGTGAGTAAGTTCACTAGTGAGTCAAAGCCAGGTACGTGGCTGGAAAATTACCAAGTGGCAGTGCAGATTGGTGGGGGCAATGATGATGTAGCCATGAAGCACCTCCCCTTGATGCTTGAAGGTTTGGCCAGGGCTTGGTTGAATCAGTTGGCTCCAGGGAGCATATTCTGTTGGGAAGATTTAGCTCGAGTGTTTATCAAGACGTTCGAAGGCACTTGCAAGCGGCTGATAACCCACAAGTATAGGGGATCAATTGTATCCTCTTTCGATAAGTAAGAGTGTCGAACCCAACAAGAAGCTAAAGGTAGAACAAATATTCCCTCAAGTTCTATCAACCACTGATACAACTCTACGCATGCTTAACGTTTGCTTTACCTAGAACAAGTATGAAACTAGAAGTACTTTGTAGGTGTTGTTGGATAGGTTGGCAAGAATATAAAGAGAACGTAAATAAAAACTAGGGGCTGTTTAGATAAAGAAGCAATAAAGTTAGTATAGTGAGTGTGGAAAAGTGGTGGTAGGAGTTGTGAAATTGTCCCTAAGCAATTGACTACGTTACTAGACCGATAGCATGTTTTATGTGGGAGAGGCCACTGCTAGCATGTCATCCCTGACTTGGAATTCTATGCACTTATGATTGGAACTATTAGCAAGCATCTGCAACTACTAACATTCATTAAGGTAAAACCCAACCATAGCATTAAGATATATTGGTCCCCCTTCAATCCCGTATGCATCAATTTCTATGCTAGGTTGAAGCTTCTGTCACGCTTGCCTTCCAATACATAGTCCTATCAACATACAACTAACCCTATGGTGTGATCCACGCGCACGCTCATATGATGGGCACAAAAGGACAACAACATAACCACAAGCAAATTAAACCAATCATGGCAATTCACTAATTACCGATAGGACAACGAAAATCTACTCACACATCATAGGATGGCAACACATCATTGGATAATAATATGAAGCATAAATCACCATGTTCAAGTAGAGGGTTGGTTGCGGGAGAGCAGACCTCTGTAGATAGATGGGGGAAGGTGATTGAGACGTTGGTGAAGATGACAGAGGTGTTGGTGTAGATCGCGATGATGATGATGGCCCCCGGCGGTGTTCCGGCGCCACCGGAAGCAAGGGGAGAGAGCCCCCCTTCTTCTTATCCTTCCTTGACCTTCTCCCTAGATGGGAGAAGGGTTTCCCTTCTTGTCCATGGTCTCCATGGCATGGGAGGGGCGAGAGCCCCTCCGAGATTGGATCTGTCTCTCTCTGTTTCTACGCTCCCAGATTCCTCCCTTTCACCGTTTCTTATATTCCCGGAGATCCGTAACTCCGATTGGATTGAAACCTTCAACACGATTTTTTCCGGATATTAGCTTTCTTGCGGAAAAAGAAGAGCAGCAACCGCCTTACGGGGTGTCCATGAGGGTCAGGGGCGCGCCCACCCCCCTGGGGCGTGCCCAACCCCCTGGGGCGTGCCCCCTGCCTCGTGGGCCCCTCGAGCATCATCTTGCGTTGATTCTTCTTCCCAAAAGTCATAAATATTCCAAAAATATTCTCCGCCCATTTTTATCCCGTTTGGACTCCGTTTGATATGGGTTTTCTGCGAAACAAAAAACATGCAACAAACAGGAACTGGCACTGGGCACTGGATCAATATGTTAGTCCCAAAAATAGTATAAAAAGTTGCCAAAAGTATGTAAAAGTTGTGGAATATTGGCATGGAACAATCAAAAATTATAGATACGATGGAGACATATTAGCATCCCCAAGCTTAATTCCTTCTCGTCCTCGAGTAGGTAAATGATAAAAAAAGATGATTTTTGATGTGGAATGCTACCTAGCATAATCTTGATCATGTAATCTAATCATGGCATGAATATTAAGACACGAGTGATTCAAGGCAACAGTCTATCATTTGACATAAAAACAATAATACTTCGGGCATCCCAACAAGGAATCATGTCTTTCGAAATATCAATGCTAAAGAACGCTATCCCTACAAAATCATATAGTCTTGTATGCTCCCTTTTCTTAACACAAGGTACCCCTCATGTTCATCCCTGTGTCAGCCAAGCAATTGGTTCATACTTTTTAACACGCTTCAGCCTTTTCAACCCTCACGCAACACATGAGCGCAAGGCATGGATATAGCACTACAGGGGAAATAGAGTATGATGGCGGGGGTTGTGTGGAGAACACAAAAAGGGAGAAAGTCTCACATCAATGCGGCTAATCAACGGGCTATGGAGATGCCCATCAATTGAAGTCAATGCGAGGAGTAGGAATTGCCATGCAATGGATGCACTAGAGCTATAAGTGTATGAAAGCTCAAACGGAAAACTAAGTGGGTGTGCATCGAACTTGCTTGCTCATGAATACCTCGGGCATTTGAGGAAGCCCATCATCGGAATATACAAGCCAAGTTCTATAATGAAAATTCCCACCAGTATATGAAAGTGATAACTCAAGAGACTCTCTATATGAAGAACATGGTGCTATTTTAAGCACAAGTGCGGTAAATGGATAGTAACATTGCCCCTTCTCTCTTTTTCTCTCATTTTTTTCTTTTTTCTTTTTTTCTTCTTTTGGTGGGCTTCTTTGGCCTCTTTTTTTTATTTGGGATTCTTTGGCCTCTTTTATTTTTCATAAAGTCCGAAGACTCATCCCAACTTGTGAGGGAGTCATTGCTTCCATCATCCTTTCCTCGCTGTGACAATGCTCTAATAATGATGATCATCACACTTATATTTACTTACAACTCAATATTACAACTCGATATCTAGAACAAAGATATGACTCTATATGAACGCCTCCGGCGGTGTACCGGGGTGTGCAATGATCTAGCGTAGCAATGACATAAAAAAAGGACAAGCCATGAAAACATCATGCTAGCTATCTTACAATCATGCAAAGCAATATGACAATGAATGCTCAAGTCATGTATATGATGATGATGGAAGTTGCATGGCAATATATCTCGGAATGGCTATGGAAATGCCATGATAGGTAGGTATGGTGGCTGTTTTGAGGAAGATTAAGGAGGCTTATGTGTGATAGAGCGTATCATATCACGGGGTTTGGATGCACCGGCGAAGTTTGCACCAACTGTCGAGGTGAGAAAGGGCAATACACGTTACCGTAGAGGCTAGCAAATTGCGGAAAGGTAAGAGTGCGTATAATCCATGGACTCACATTAGTCATGAAGAACTCATATACTTATTGCAAAAGTTTATTAATTAGCCCTCGAAGCAAAGTACTACTACGCATCCTCTTAGGGGGGAGGTTGGTAGGAGTTAACCATCGCGCGCCCCCGACCTTCACACAAAGTAAACAATCAAAATACAATGTGTGCCAATTTGGTTACATAGTTAGGAAACCATACATGCATGCTTCGTGAATCACAAACCTTAACACCAATATCCTTACTAAACACAACCATTTACTAGAAACTCCCACATATTATCATCTCTATATCGCAAAACTATTGCAAGGAATCAAACATATCATATTCAGTGATCTACAAGTTTTATGTATGATTTTATTACTAACCATGTGAATGACCAATTCCTGCCATCTCTCTAAATAGTTATAAGTGAAGCAAGAGAGTTTAATTCTTTCTACAAAAGATATGCCCATGCTCTAACAAATATAAGTGAAGCAAAAGAGCATTCTGCAAATGGCGATTTTCTATGTGAAGAGAAACAGGCAATCCAAACTTCAAATGATATAAGTGAAGCACATGAAGCATTCTATAAAGCCATACTCAAAAGATTTAAGTGAAGTGCAATGAGAATTATATAAATCAACCATGGACTATCTCATACCAGCATGGTGCATAAAAGAAAAGTGTAAACTAAATGCAAAAGACGCTCCAAGATCTGCACATATCACATGAATGAAACAAATCCGAAAACATTCCGATACTTGTTGAAGAAGGAGGGGATGCCTTCTGGGGCATCCCCAAGCTTAGACGCTCGAGTCTCCTTGAATATTTACTTGCGGTGCCTTGGTCATCCCCAAGCTTGAGCTCTTCCTGTCCTCCTTTTCCTCATATCAAGACCTCCTCGATCTTCGAACACTTCATCCACACAAAACTTCAACAGAAAACTCGGTAAGATCCGTTAGTATAATAAAGCAAATCACTACTCTAAGTATTGTTTCAAACCAATTAATATTTTGTTTTTGCATTGTATCTACTGTAATATAACTTTCACATGGCTTAATCTACTGATAGAAATTGATAGTTTCATCAAAACAAGTAAACTATGCATGAAAAACAGAATCTGTCTTAAACAGGGCAGTCTGTAGTAATCTGAACAATCACCATACTTATGGTACCCCAAAAATTCTGCCACAATTAGTAAAAATAAACAATTTGTATAGAAAGACAATGCAAAATGTTTCAGAACCGTTTTACGTTCCAGTAAAAAAATGTAAAATCGCGCACTACAGCCAAAGTTTCTGTGCTGCACCGCACAAACCAACAAGCATTGTAAACATCCTAAAGGCAAACCTTGGCACATTATTTTTATAATACAATGGAATTGTGCAAGGGGATAATTATTTTTGATGAAAATTTTCTGTAATTAAGATTCACAAAGTTTCCGTGAGCATGAATAAAGTTCAAGGAGCTCCCCCACTTCAACAATGCTTGCCTTTCTCACTTTCACTTTCCTTTTTGAAAAGTTTTGGGTTCCCATCTTTATTTTTTTGCGTTTAGACTATATAAAAGCACACAACAGAAATAAATGACTCTCTAAAACTTCCGGGTTGTCTCCCTGGCAGCTTTCTTTAAAGCCATTAAGCTAGGCATATAGTGCTCAAGTAATGGATTCACCCGGATCCCAAGGTATATCAAAGCCGATTTGAATTAACAATGATTTGTAATTTAGTAGTGAGCACAAAGTAACATATATCATGCTACAACGAAGTCTAACTCTCTTCCTATGCATCGACATGTCATAAAAGAACAATTCATGCACACATAGTAAAGGCCAATGCATAGCATAAGCAGTTTCTTGCAATTTTATCATATTGGAAACATAGAGAGGTGGAGATATAGTTCCTCTCTCATAATAATTGCAAGTAGGAGTAGCAAGCACATGCATATATTATCTATCAAAATCATCATGTGCAACGGTAAAATGCAACCCATCAACACAATCCTTAATAAGAGCAAACTTCTCTGATATAGTGTAGTAGGGAGAATTCAAAAAGATAATAGGACTATCATGAGTGGGTGCAATAGCAACAATTTCATGTTTAACATAGGGAACTATAGCAAGTTCATCTCCATAAGCATAATTCATATTGGCATCTTGGCCACAAGCATAGCAAGCATCATCAGAAAGGGGTATTTCAAGAGAATCAACGGGATCATAACAATCATCATAGCAATCATCCTTCGGTAAGCACGAAGGGAAATTAAACAATGTATGAGTTGAAGAGTTACTCTCATTAGAAGCTGGGCACGGGTGATCAATCTGCTCTTCCTCCTTTTGTTCTTCGCTCTCCTCCTCATCTTTGTCATCCAATGAGCTCACAGTTTCATCAATTTCTTCTTCCATAGATTCCTGCAAAATATTAGTCTCTTCTTGGACAGCGGAGACTTTCTCAATAAATTCATCAATATCATAATTGAATTCATAATTCTCATAGCAATATTTAAGTATAGCAAAATTTTCAGGTCTGTAAACAACATCATCAAGATTTTCACACTCTTTAAACAAAGATTCAATTTCATAAGCACCCATAAAAGCAATGAATTCTTCTATTTGTTCCACTTCATAGTAATCATATATACCATTACCATAAGAAGCTAAGGTTTCATTATCATTGAATTTGCATGAAAAGGGAAGGTGTGGAGCCTTCATCCTAGAGCAACAATTATAATCATATCTCAAGCACAGTTCCCGAGCATACCAATGCAGCATATGAATTTGATCCCATAATAGTTTCCCTTTTTGAGTCAAGCGATAATCCCTAAAGTATTCATGTTGATCCAACGTTACTCCCATTATAAAGTTGAATGGGGTTTTCTCAGGATTATCAAGGTAGTACATAATATCTTTCACATAATGAGCATCGAGGGTTTTAGGAGGTTCCCCATCTCCATGAGTAGCAAGTACACCTAATTTTTTTAGGTATTTCGTGTTACATATCCATAACTAAAGATAGAGAACAACTAAGAACAGGAAATAAAAATTACTTAGTGATAAAGCAAACATGCACACACGAGAATATTTACCCCACGCTATGACTCCCCAGCAACGGCGCCAGAAAAGGTCTTGATAACCCACAAGTATAGGGGATCAATTATAGCCTATTTCGATAAGTAAGAGTGTAGAACCCAACGAGGAGCTAAAGGTAGAACGAATATTCCCTCAAGTTCTACCGACCACAGATACAATTCTACGCACGCTTAACGTTCGCTTTACCTAGAACTAGTATGAAATTAGAAGTACTTTGTAGGTGTTGTTGGATAGGTTGGCAAGAATATAAAGAGCACGTAAAAAAACTAGGGGTTGTTTAGATAAATAAGAAATAAAGTTAGTATAGCGAGTGTAGAAAAGTGGTGGTAGGAGTTGTGAAATTGTCCCTAAGCAATTGACTACATTACTAGACCGATAGCAGGTTTTATGTGGGAGAGGCCACTGCTAGCATGCCATCCCTGACTTGGAATTCTATGCACTTATGATTGGAACTATCAACAAGCATCCGCAACTACTAACGTTCATTAAGGTAAAACCCAACCATAGCATTAAGATATATTGGTCCCCCTTCAATCCCGTATGCATCAATTTCTATGCTAGGTTGAAGCTTCTGTCACTCTTGCCCTCCAATACATAGTCCCATCAACATACAACTAACCCTATGGTGTGATCCACGCGCGCGCTCATATGATGGGAACCAAAGGACAGCAACATAACCACAAGCAAATTGAACCAATCATAGCAATTCACCAATTACCAATAGGATAATGAAAATATACTCAGACATCATAGGATGGCAACAGATCATTGTATAATAATATGAAGCATAAAGCACCATGTTCATGTAGAGGGTATAGCAGGTTGCGGGAGAGTGCACCGCTATATATAGATGGGGTAGGTGATGGAGTTGTTGGTGAAGATGACAAAGGTGTTGGTGTAGATCGCGGTGATGATGATGGCTCCCGCGGTGTTCCGGCGCCACTAGAAGCAAGGGGGAGAGAGCCCCCCTTCTTGTTCTCATTCCTTGAACTTCTCCCTAGATGGGAGAAGGGTTTCCCCTCTGGTCCATTGTCTCTGTCGGACGTTGGGTTCCGGCAGACCCTTAAGGTTAGAACTCTGGGGTGCGCGCGAAGATCTCTCTTCTACGAACCCACGTCCCAACGCCTCGCTGAGAATCCAGACTAGCAAGATGAACAACACAAGGGACACGGGGTTTATACTGGTTCAGGCCACCATTGTGGTGTAATACCCTACTCTATTGTGTGGGGTGTGGATTGCCTCAGGGGCTGATGATGAACAGTACAATTGAAGAACAGCCTCGCGAGGGGTGTTCTTGCGGTGGTGTTCTGCTTCGGAAGGATCCCGCTTTCTACTGTGGTGGCTAGCCCTATTTATAGAGGCCCTGGTCCTCTTCCCAAATATTGAGCAGGAAAGGCGCCAACAACGGCCATTTTGAAGGGGAACATCTAGTACAACTTATCCTGACTAAAGTTAGTCTTCGACTGCCAAAGGCCATGACGATGACGCCGTCTTGGGCCCCACGGTGACCTCCATCCTGCCGCTCTGCTGGTCTTGGTCTCGTTGCACCGAAATGGCAACCTTTACTTGACGCCTCGGTACTCCGCGCCTGTGCTTGCCCCCTTTGCACCAAAGAGGAAACAAGGACACTGCCCAGGCCGGCGCCCGCCTGGTCTCGATCGTCATGGCTTGCGTCATGAGCACCTCGCGAGGTATCCTTGCCTTGATCTCTCCGCCTCCTCGTGAGCCTGCCTGGTGAGGTCGCTCCTGAGGAAGCTTCCTATTATCCGCCCCACAAGGCTTGGCCCCTCGCGAGGGTCTTGAGCTCGAGTCAATGAAGATGGGTCGTACTGGGCCACCACTTGAGCCACGCCGCACGTAGGCAAGTCTGGGGACCCCCGTTCCCAGAACGCCGATAGTAGCCCCCGGGCCCAAGGCGCGCTCGGATTTGGCTTAGCAGAGAAGCGAAGGGACAAGTGCGGAGCGCCGCGGGCCCCAACAACATGCGGTCTTGGGTGCCACGTGGAGGTTGATTGGACGTGGGTACTCCGCTTCCCCACGCTCCTCATTGCGCGCCTGGCTTGGCGGACTCATGGTTGTACACAGCTATTCCCCTCTTGCTGTTCACGCGCTCCCTGTTCTTCCTTCTTCCTTGAGCTCCAGCCTCCGCCTCCAATCCAATCTCGGGTTTCCCCCCTCTCCATCACCATGGCACCGATGAAAAAGGAAAAGGGGAAGAAGCCCGTGCCTTCGCCCCGCTCGCCTCCGGTAGCTGCTCCCGCCGTCGGCCAGTCGCTGATACTCAATCTCGAGGCCTTGGGAAAGGTCCGCTCCGCCCTCGCCTCCATCTTCAACGAGTGTGGGAGGATGATGGCCTGGCCCGCATTCCACGCCTCCTTCGATAGGGTCGTCACGGAGGTTTGATTCTTTGTCGACGCCCTATGGGCGGGCCTGGTTCCCCCCTTCTCTGCTTTCTTCAATGCGGTGCTTTCCCATTATCAGATCCATATGATGCACCTCGGTCCTCAGTCCATTACTTCTTGCCGTCTTTGCCTTCGTCTGGCACCGCTTCGAGAGTTTGAGGACGCTCGGTGTGACGATGCCCCAGGTGGTGAAGGAGTTCCTCCAGTGCCGCATTGCTCCTCTCCAGTGTCACTCCCGCCCGATGTGGACCTTCACGGGGCATGGAGACCGCATGAGGCTCCGGAAGGAGGATCTGGCGCCCGAAGCGCTAAGGACGGTGCTGAGGGTCTTGACTGGCGACCCTTCTCTAGGAAGTATCCGACATGGGGCTGCCCTCTTGTATCTTTGCTCGGGCAGGGCCAACTTCGTGAGGCAGATGCCCTGCTTCGACGAATGGGGGCTGCGCCTGGTTGGCCTCATGGGGCCTCGCGAGAATCCAGTTGATGTGGTCACTCTTCCTGTTGCCCACGGTGGTGGAGCAGGGAGACGAGAACCGGGCGGGAACTGAGGGGTTTGACGTTGAGACGCTGACGCCGCGCGGGGCTCCCGAGGCGTCATCTTCCGAAGTGCATCCTGGAGTGGTGGCTGATGAGGAGCCGCGACCTGTGGCTCCCGAGGCCGGGATTTCTGAGGCATCGGCTGGCCTTCAAGAGGCGGTACCTAGTGATCTCTCCCAGTCTGGTGCCCTTGGCGCAAGTCATCGTGATGTCTCTTCTATGCCGCTCGCCGGCCCTCGCGTCGGGGGCTTAGGCCGGTTCCGCATAGACTTCGAGGCCCTCTGCAAGAGGAAGGAGGCTTCGGGTGGCAATGACCGCCCTTGTCGCCCGCTAAAGTGTAGAAAGTACTTCGCCATTGACGAGTAAGTCTCTCTTCCTCATGATTCCTTGTTCCGCCGTTCCTTCTGTTGATTGTGGCTTTCCAGGGCCCTTCGTACCGAGTTTGCGGAGACGGACGAGGAGCCACCTCCCCAAGCCTCATCTTCACCGCTGACCTTGAGTGCCCTGAGCTCGAGCACCACCCTCGTTGCGAGGCTGGTTGGAGAGGTGGGCCGTCCCGTGGGGTATCTTGAGCCTGCGCGTTTTCTGCCCCTCCTTTGCGGGCTCTCGTGGAGCACAACCAGCTTGCCCCGCGCTCCTCCCATGATCGTGGATGGCGACTGGCTGAGGTCGATCTTGGGCTCCACTTCAAGGGATGGACCAGTGCCGGGTTGGGTCCCTAGCGGGGCCCGTCCGACCATCGTTGGGGCGTCAGCCCCTAGCCCCCTGCCGAGATGGGGCGTGCTGCCTCGGGGCCCTCTGCCTGTGCCACTGACGAAGGACGATGCCGACGACGTGCTTAGGCGTGCTCGGGAGCGCAACGCCCTCCGCCGAGAGTTTCTTCATAAGGCGGCAGATGCGGTGAGCCAGCTCGGCGTAGAGCTTGCTGGCGAGGATGCGCACCTTGAGACCGAAGGCCTGCGCCTTGCTGAGGAGAGGCGCAAGCTGATGGTGGCCGTCAGCCTTGCGCGCCACCAGCGTGATCTTGACAATGCCAAGGCCGAAGCGTCGCTGGCGGCCTCGCAGAAGGCCTGCTCCCAAGCTGTCGAGGAGCTCAGGAGGCAGACCGACGACGCGAGGCTGCAGAGGAGCGCGTGTGGGAGCGCCAAGCCTGGAGCAGCTCTCTGGAGTAGCAAGTGGAACTGCGTAAGGCTGCCCTTGCATCGCTGAAGGGGGCACCCATCAAAGAGGAGGAGCTCCTGAGGCGCGAGGAGGCACTGACACTGGAGGCTGCTAAGCGCAACCTTGACCTTGAGCGGTGGGAGACGAGGGAGCGCCTGGTGACCCAGGCGGAAAATGATGTCGTTGCGCGGGAGGCCCGGGTCTAAGGGGAGATTGATCGCCGCGTGGCGGAAGCTTGTTTGGGTCTTGAGCGCGAGTACGAAGGGAGGTTGGAGTTGGTCAAGGCCGAAGCTGCGGGAAGGACCACCATTCTCAGGGCCAAGCTGACTGAAGTGACGCGGCGTGCAGATTCCTCCGCAGTCGCCCTTGGCGCAGCGTAGGCCAAGCTGGCCTCCTCCCGCGCCGAGATGCTTCTTCTTCAACAGAGGGTTGATGACGCCGAGGCCGTCGCGCGGCGGAACGAGGATGAGATCCGCCAGCGCCAAACCCTGGAGCATGTGCATGGTCCCATGCTCCGAGCACTCACGGAAAGGGCCAACGCAGCCGTGGGCAATATCTGCGAGGCAGCTGCCGTGGAGCCCCTCGTGACCAACTATGCCGGCAATCTTCAGTTCTTTATTGATGTGGTGACGCAGCTGGAGAATCGCTCTGACAGAGCCCGCTGGCTTGTTGAGGAGAGGAGCCGAGTCCTGCTTGGGCGTGCCTTCTCCCGTGTCTTCAACCATCTTCAGGACAATGATCCCCACTTTGATTTCGACGCTGCCATCGCACTGGTTCCCATAGCCATCCGGGGCGATCTGGCGCAGTGGGTGGAGGACAACGTGGATGCCTTTGTTAGGGCCTTCGCTTCTGATAACGACGGCGTGGTCGTGGCTGCTGATGAAGGCGACGTTGTGAATGAGCATGGCACCGATGACAGTGATGGTGATGATGGCGACAATGCCAGTGACGCCAGCGATGCCTCCGGAGGTGTCCCAGAGGACGCGGTGAGCGATATTTCCGATTGATTGTATGCCGCCTCCGCTGCTTACCCTGCGCAGAAAAAGTTCGGGCGCGGCCCTGAAGGTTGTGAGAGCATTTTGGGAGGGGAAGCCCCTCGTGTAAAGGATTGTAGTTGGTACGCTTATAGGCATAACGCCGTATGTGTGCTTACACTGGGCCACTGACCCCGTGATGAGTCAGCTGACCCGATTTACCTTTGACCCCGACTAGCCTCGAGCGGGCCTGCGGGGGCTGCGATGTCCCAAGCGCCTTCTGGGGGAACCCGTCGGTCTCGCGATGAGAGCCTCCTGAGGGCGAGTGGTGGCCACGGTCCAGAGTGCTCGCGTACATAGCCAGGCCCGGCTCGCAAGGGGCTCGCAAGGGGAAGGCAGCTGACGTTAATTTGGGACGTAGGGCCGAAACTAGAACACAAGAAACTGCTCGAACCATACAAAACTCCCCTCCCCGAACACACGCAAATCTCAAGCTCAAATTCAACTTAAATTCGAAGCAGAGAAAGTCAACGACAGAGGAAAGGCAAAAGGCAAAGGCCGCCTCCGGCACCTAGTCTAGTATTCGACGTCTTCTCACCATCGTGGAGCTAAGTGCTGTCACTGGGCGTGGGCGGGAGCCCCCGAGGCCCGAGGGCGGCTGTCCGGAGACTCCGGGACGTGTACATCCCAAACTCATTATTACGTGAGAGTGTCACGGGCGGCGAGCTTCACAGGCACTGGGCCTTCTTCATAGGTACCGGCCTTGCTTCATATCGCCAGATGAGGGCCCTGCCTTGCACACTCTACCACCACCGACGGCGACGGGAAACCAAGGACGACGCCAATGGGGTAGAGGGGTCGCCAGCGGTTCCCCCGACGACCACGGGTCCTCGACCGGGGGCAGGCCCTGGGGCACCTCCCCGGTAGAGGGCCTACCTCCTGAGAACGCCTTGCTCGGAGCGTTGCGGGGGCGAGCCCGGCTCCCGACCCCTCTCTTGCAGCCCCTAGTGCCCTCCTCCTGAGGGGTAGGAGTCTGCAGCGTTGGGGCAACCATCTACTGGGGCAACCTGTACCTCCTGCGACCCATGGTTAGCATAAGCTTACTCCTGAGGAATTAGCGGTACCGGATAGCCGCTGCCGCCGGTGCGGTTGTCGTGACTCCCTTGTGGTTCTTGAAAGGACTCAGCTTCTGGCATCTCCTCCCCCCAGCTCGGCCCGAGGAACGAGCCATGGTCTTCCTCCAGTGCGCATTCTTGGCCCACCATGCGGGGCACATAAGCCTCCGGGGGCGCCGCCCCGAGGGCCTCACCGTAGTGCCTCATGCGCCATGTGGACCGGCTCGAAACGCCGTCTTGGGGGTGGTAGCGTGACGGTCCACCCGGGCCGTAGGCAGTGGCGCGTCCCCCCTCGCTTACCAGGAGCGGTGCTGGCGTGACCTGCTGCCCAACACTAGCGACCAGGCTGTTGTCGATGAGGCCTTGAGGTGCGCCCGGGGTTGCGCGGGCATGCCTGGGCCCACCATATGACCCGCCCGGGGCCTGGGATTGTAGTTGGACGCAGAACGGAGGTGCTCCTGAGGCGGCGGAGTCCAGGATCTCGGCCACGCGCTCCAACAGCACATCGTGGCCGCTTTCCTGCAGCCTGCACCGCCGCAGTTCTCGGGCCACCGTGAGCGCAGCCTTGGTGTTCGCCTGCTCCCGTCGGGTGTATGGCGCTGCGCCCGCGGTGTGACTTGAGGCCCTTGCCGCTGATTGCACCTGCCGAGGGGTGAGGGAAAGCTGTGCTTGGCTAAGTCGCCCATGCCCCGCAGTGCCATGCATAGCGCGAGGTGCCTGAGGCACGAGGTTGAGGTCGCCTTGGGAAGGCGGCGCGGCATGGGTAGGCCACGCCTCCCAGCGGTCGGTGTTGGCCGTAGGATCGCTGGACATGGAGATGACGAAGTGGTAGAGCGCAGGTCGGTGGAAGGAAGATCCTGGCGCACCCCTACCTGGCGCGCCAAATGTCGGATGTTGGTTTTCGGCAGACCCTTAAGGTTCAAACTCTGGGGTGCGCGCGAAGATCTCTCTTCTACTAACCCACGTCCCAACGCCTCGCTGAGAATCTTGACTAGCAAGATGAACAACACAAGGGACACGGGGTTTATACTGGTTCAGGCCACCATTGTGGTGTAATACCCTACCCCAGTTTGTGGTGTGTGGATTGCCTCAGGGATGATGATGAACAGTACAGTGGAAGAACAACCTCGCGAGGGGTGTTCTTGCGGTGGTGTTCTGCTTCGTAAGGATCCCCCTTTCTACTGTGGTGGCTAGCCCTATTTATAGAGGCCTTGGTCCTCTTCCCAAATATTGAGCGGGAAGGGCGCCAACAACGACCATTTTGAAGGGGAACATCTAGTACAACTTATCCTGACTAAAGTTGGTCTTCGACTGCCAAAGGCCCTGACAATGACGCCGTCTTGGGCCCCACGGTGACCTCCATGCCGCCGCTCTGCTGGTCTTGGTCTCGTTGCACCAAAATGGCAACCTTTACTTGACACCTCGATACTCCGCGCCCGTGCTTGCCCCCTTTGCACCAAAGAGGAAACAAGGACACTGCCCAGGCCGGCGCCCGCCAGGCGCCCGCCTGGTCTCGATCGTCATGGCTTGCGTCATGAGCACCTCACGAGGTACCCTTGCCTTGATCTCTCCGCCTCCTCGCGAGCCTGCCTCGTGAGGCCGCTCCTTAGGAAGCTTCCTGTCGTCTGCCCCGTGAGGCTTGGCCCCTCGCGAGGATCTTGAGCTCGAGTGGATGAAGATGGGACATACTGGGCCACCACTTGAGCCACGTTGCAGGCCGCAGGCAGGCAAGTCTAGGGACCCCCGTTCCCAGAATGCCGACAGTCTCCATGGCGTGGTAGGGGCGAGAGCCCCACCATGATTGGATCTGTCTCTCTGTCTCTCTGTTTCTGCGCTCCCAGATTTTGCCCTTTCATCGTTTCTTATATTCCCGGAGATCCGTAACTTCGATTGGATTGAAACCTTCAACACGATTTTTTCTGGATATTAGCTTTCTTGCGGCAAAAGAAGAGCAACAACTGCCTTATGGGGTGTCCACGAGGGTCAGGGGCGCGTCCACCCCCTGGGGCGCGCCCCCTGCCTCGTGGGCCCCTCGAGCATCGTCTCGTGTTGATTCTTCTTCCCAAAAATCATAAATATTCCAAAAATATGGTCCGTCTGTTTTTATCCCGTTTGGACTCCCTTTGATATGGGTTTTCTGCGAAACAAAAAACATGTATCAAAAAGGATCTAGCACTGGGCACTGGATCAATATGTTAGTCCCAAAAATAGTATAAAAAGTTGCCAAAAGTATGTAAAAGTTGTAGAATATTGGCATGGATCAATAAAAAATATAGATACGACGGAGACGTATCAGCGGCCTGCTGGGCTGCAACATTGTGTCTAGAAGGCGAATGAAACTTTGAGAGATTTCATATAGAGATGGACCACCCTTCACCACGCGGTGGAGAATGTGTCAGAGCACCAAGCAGTTTGCGCCTTCAAGGAGGGTGTCAGATACCGAGAGCTTATCCTGAAGTTCGGTCGTTCTGGAGACATGTGTCTGAGCCAAATGATGGAAATAGCCACTCGGTATGCAAATGGCGAAGAAGAAGAGCGACTCTGTAATGGCAAGGGAAAAACAGTCGACCCCGACAAGGGGGCGGGAATACTTGTCGGAAGCAAAAGCGTAAGGCTGAAGTTGTAGGTCCCTCTGAAGCCGTAATCTTGAATGTTCAAGGAGGAAAGTTTAAAGGAAAGCCCAAAGGGCAATGGACACCCAAGAAGGTCAAAGATCAGTCTGGGCAAGACGTCCTGGATTTGTCGACTCACATTCACACGAAGAAGGATGAAAGAGGGTAAATTGATTCTGCCCAAGCATACCACTCGACAATGCAGGCTCACAATTTAGCAGTTCCGAGAGGGTCAGCCCAGTGAGAACGACTCTGATAAGGAAGAAGAAGATGAGGAAAAGGATGATGTTTACCTGAAGGTCAATGCTACCTTGATGATTTTTGCTGATGTTGAGAGCAAAAGTCGACTGAAAGTCATAAACAAAGAAGTGAACATGGTTGCTCCGGCAACTACGACGTACTTGAAGTGGTCAAAACTGCCATTACATTCGACCAATCAGATCACTCGGCGCACGTTGCCACCCTAGGGCAGCAAGCGTTGGTGGTCGACCCAGTGGTTGGGGGCACCCGACTGACTAAAGTTCTCATGGATGGAGGCAGTGGTAACATTCTGTATGATGAGACCCTCTAGCGGATGGGCATTCCGATGTCCAAACTCAGTGAGAGCAACATGAAATTCCACGGAGTCATCCCGGGGAAGAAAGCAAAGTCACTCGGGAAGATTGCTCTTGATGGATTTCGGTGATTCCAAGAATTTCTGGAAGGAGAAGTTGACATTTGAGGTAGTGGATTTCCATGGTGCCTATCATGCTATTCTGGGCAGACCCGCATATGCTCGTTTCATGGCCCGTCCATGCTACGTGTATCTTAAGTTGAAGATGCCCAGACCCCGAGGTTTGATTACAGTTATAGGGAATAGACAGAGAGCGTAAGAGTGCATGCAGAAGGGTTCCATGACTGATGATGAGCAAATGGCGGTGGTGGAGCTAGAAGAGTACCAGAAAAACACCGATCTGACTAATCTGTTGCAAGCCAAGAAGCCTGCTTCAGAGTCTTCATTTTAGTCGGCCAATGAGACAAAGCCAGTTCACATTCACCCGGAAGACCCCAAGGGTGCTCCGACCCACATCTTGATGACACTCGACAGTAAATAGGAAGTCGCACTCATCCAGTTCAACTGGGACATCTTTGCATGGAAAGCATCTGACATGCCAGGTGTACCCAGGGGGCTAGCTGAGCACCGTTTGCGTGTCGACCCGAAAGCAAAACCAGTCAAAAAGCATCTCCGTTGGTCCGCCACGGAAAATAGGAAGGCGATTGGCGAGGAGGTGGCTCGGCACTTGGCAGCTGAGTTCATCCGTGAGATATACCACTCCGAGTGGCTCGCCAACTTCGTCATGGTCCCCAAGAAGGATAAACCACTTCGTATGTGTATGGATTTCAAGCATATCAAACGGGCCAGCCCGAAAGATCATTTTCCGCTCCCCCGCATTGATCAGATAGTCGACTCGACCGTGGAGTGTGAGCGTTTGTCCTTTCTGGACGCATATTCCGGGTATCATTAGATCCGACTGTATGGACCCAATGAAATAAAAATGGCCTTCATCACCCCATTCGGGTGCTTTTGCTTTGTCACCATGCCTTTTGGTTTTAAGAATGCTGGCGCCACATTCATGCGCATGATCCAGAAGTTCCTGCTCACCCAGATCAGTCAGAATGTGGAGGCATACATTGATGATATCATGGTCAAGTCACGCAAAGGTTCCGACCTGTTGACTGACCTCGCTGAAACCTTTGCCAATTTAAGGAGGTATGACATCAAGCTTAATCCGTCCAAGTGCACATTCAGAGTCCCAGGGGGAAAGTTACTCGGTTTTGTCATTTCCGAACGAGGGATTGATGCAACCCAGGAAAGATCAGGGCAATTCTTCGAATGAGATGCCCTGTGTGTGTGCATGACGTTCAGAAGCTCACAGGTTGTCTGGCTGTATTAAGTCGATTCATTTCTCGTCTTGCTGAAAAGGCCTTACTTCTTTACCGACTGATGAACAAGTATGATTCTTTCGAGTGGACTCCTAAAGCTGAAGTAGCATTTGTAGAGCTCAAAGCCCTGCTTTCCACCCAGCCGGTGCCTGCTGCCCTAGTCAGCAAAGAGCCTCTACTATTATATATTGCAGCCACTGGACAGGTTGCCAGCACAGTGCTCACAGTCGAGCAAGAGGAGGAAGGCAAAGCCTATAAAGTTCAATGCCCAGTGTATTACATTTCTGAAGTCTTGACTCCATCCAATCAAAGGTATACACATTACCAGAATCTTGTCTATGGAATTTATTTGACCATGAAGAAAGTTGCACATTACTTCACAAACCACTCGGTTTTAGTCGTCAGCGATGCTCCATTGCCAAAATTTTTGAACAATCGAGATGCAACCGGTCGAGTGGCTAAGTGGGCAATAGAGATTCTCCCTCTAGATATCAAGTTTGAAGCAAAAAAGGCAATTAAGTCTCAAGCAATCGCAGATTTCCTGGCCGAGTGGATTGAGTAGCAGCAGCCGACTCAAGTTCACTCGAAACACTGGACCATGTTCTTTGATGGATCCAAGTTGTTAAATGGTTCTGGTGCCGGAGTGGTCCTGGTGTCCCCAAGAAACGACAAACTCAGTTATGTTCTTCAGATTCACTTTGGTTCCTCCAACAATGAAGCAGAGTACGAAGCACTTCTCTATGGGTTACGTATGGTCATTTCACTCGGCGTCCATCGCCTGATGGTATACAGCGACTCAGGCTTGGTGGTTAATCAGGTGATGAAACAATGGGATGTCCGAAGCCCTACCATGACCGGGTACTGCAATGCAGTAAGGAAGTTGGAAAAGAAGTTTGAAGGGTTAGAGCTCCATCACATTCCCCGACTCAAGAATCAAGCTACTGATGATCTGGCAAAAGTAGGTTCCATTCAGAAGCCTATTCTCAGTAATGTGTTCTTGGAGCATCTCCACACACTATCAGTGCAAGAAGACCCCTTTACAAAGGAGCCCCCCACAACTAATAAGTGCTACCAATCCGACTGAGGTCGAGGTGCCAACAGTTGTTGACCTAATCATGGATGTTTTGGTAATCACCCCCAACTGGACAGTGACATATATTGCATATCTGCTCAGGCAAGAGCTCCCAGAGGATGAAGTTGAGGCCCGACAGATCATCCGAAGGTCCAAAGCTTTCACAGTAATAAGCGGGTAGATTTTCAGTGAAAGTGTTACTAGTGTGGCTCAGCGATGTATCTCTCTAGAAGAGGGTCGACTAATCTTGAATAAGATTTACTCAGGGACCTGTGGTCAACATGCGTCCTCCCGGACCATCGTGGCCAAAGCATACTAAGCAGGATTCTACTGGCCGCGAGCAAATGAAATGGCGAAAGAGATCGTCGAGAAGTGTGAAGGTTGCCAGTTTTACTCGAATATGTCACACAAATCCGTGTCTACTTTGAAAACTATTCCACTCGTCTGGCCATTCGCTGTGTGGGGTTTGTGTTGGGAACGTAGAATGCAATTGCAAAATTTTCCTACGATCACGCAAGATCTATCTAGGAGATGCATAGCAACGAGAGATCGTCGAGAATTGTGTCCACGTACCCTCGTAGACCGAAAGCGGAAGCGTTATCTTAACGTGGTTGATGTAGTCGAACATCTTCGTGATCCAACCGATCAAGCACTGAAAGTACGACACCTCCAAGTTCTACACACGTTCAGCTCGATGACGTCCCTCGAACTCTTGATCCAACAAAGTGTTGAGGGAGAGTTTCTTCAGCACGACGGCGTGGTGACGGTGATGGTGATGTGATCTACACAGGGCTTCGCCTAAGCACTACAACAATATGACTGGAGGAGTAAACCGTGGAGGGGGCACCGCACATGGCTAAGAAACAACTGATGTGCTTTGGGGTGCCCCCTGCCACGTATATAAAGGAGGAGGGGAGGAGGCGGGCCCTAGGGGCGCGCCCAAGTGGGGGGAAACTGACTAGGACTCCCAATCCTAGTCGCCCCCTTCCTTTCTTTCGGAGGGGGAAAAGGGAAGGAGATGGAGAGGGAGAGGCAAAGGGGGCCACGCCCCCTCCTCCTTGTCCAATTCAGACTCCCTTGTGGGGGCACCACCCCTTGCAGGCTCCCCTCTCTCTCCCCACTACAAAAAAATACACTTCCGTGATGATACGTGTTTGTCACAATAGGTCGCGTTTTTGTCATGCATGTATATCCATGACGATCGTATGACAGAATCAAGATAGTCATACCTGTGTTGTCGTAGAAGTGTTCCATGACATCACCAAAATTATCATCACGGAAGTGTCCACTTCATTACAATAAATCACGCGTCACAGAAGTGCTTTCATCAAGGGTGACCGACACGTGACATCCACCATATCGGAATGCCGTTAAGCTATCGGGTCCGGTTTTGGATCCGATAACCCGTTAACAACCCCGACTAATGGGGATTTTCCACGTGTAAAATCATCATTGGCTGGAGGAAACACGTGTCGGCTCACCGTTGGGACAGATGTCATCCACTCATTGGACCCAAGGCACCTATGATACGTCCACATGTGGCACGGTCCAACAGAGGCCTATTCCTGTGAAAATGCCGACCCGTTTGACTTGGTCAAAAGGTGGCGGGCCGGCCCACGCAAAGCCTGTTAACGGCATGTTTGCATATAGCCCATTTACAGCCCGCTAACCTAGGGCCCATTACGACCTCTCCAAATTAGGCCCAGTAGCTTCATCTGGGCCGTCCAATATGATTCCAGCCTGTTTTAACTTCTGGCCCATGTATGGCCCATGACGTCTTTCGGCCCATATGAGGCCCTTTGTAACTCTTGGCCCATTAACGGCCCGTGGTGAAACTGGCCCATAATGAACAGTGTATCACTTTATACCCATTAACGGCCCATTATTCCATTGGGCCGTTTCCAACCCAAGTTATCTTTCGGCCTTCTCAAGGCCCATTTATTCTTGGGCTCATTTCCAGTGTTCAGTTACCTACGGCCCGTTACTGTCATTTTCTGTTTGTGGGCCAAATTCAGCTCATCGTTACAGTCGGCCCGTTTTTTGCCCATTAATACGTTGGGCCATTTTCATGTCAAAAAAATGTTGGGCTGTTTTCATAGAGTTATCAAATACGGCCTATTAACGGCCCACTATGGTCCATGAATAGTATGACCCATGATTGGCGAAATGATGATACGCCACGTAGAAGGCCCATGGATCATACGGCCGGTAGAAGGCCCATGGATCGTACGGCCGATAGAAGGCCCATGGATCGTACGGCCAGTAGAAGGCCCATGGAACCTACGGCCCGTATAAAAGGCCAATGGATCCAACGGCCGTGGAAGGCCCATGGATCATAAGGCCGGCAGGAAGCCCATGGTTACAACACTCCATTTGTTGCCATGATTATTTTGGCCTAGTTACCAAAAATAGACTATTGTGGCCACTAGAAAAACACAGAAAAAGAACTGCAGTGACTACAAGCAAACAACTAAACAAGACAATAAGGAAATAAATAAGCAAGCAATTAACGCTAGCCTATTACCGCCATTACACATATTACATCCACTGGGCATCAAAGTTTGCCACCAATGTAAATATAGGGAACAAAGCAGCATATTACATACACCGGCCGTCAAAATTGGCCACCAGTGCAAATAAACGCGGCAACAAAACAAGAGCATAACTGAAACAATTTCAGAAGAGCTCAAGAAACGTTATCCTGGGTATCCACCATGCTGGCAATAAGCTTAGCAAGCTTATTAGCTTTGTCCTGTTTGGCGCTAAAATCCTCCAACACTTACTGTTGCACCAGAAAGTATGCATCTGAATGCTCCAGGGACTTTCACATACCTTCCGCTTCTTGTCGCAACACAGCTGATCGATGTCTTTCAGCTTGTAGTTGAGACTCAAGAAACTGAACTGATTCAGACAGTGAGTTTGAATAGCTTGTGCAAGCGGTAGTGGCTAGTAACTCGAACACTAAACCAAGACAGGACTTTGGGGTGGTCTCACTGTCTTCAAGATAGTCTTCCTTAGCTGTGTTATCAGCTTTGTTGGAGACCAACAAGGATGTGTCACTATCCTGAATGTTATCTGCATTACTTCCTTTACCATTGCTTAATAAGGCACTCTTCCCCAATATTCTGTCAGCATTCTAAAAGAAGAAACAAGCAGACACATAACATGTTTAGCATGTACTAGTGTATGCAACTCATTTCGGTGAACCAGTTCATTAGTAAGGTGGACAGAATTAAACTACCAAGTCTTCTATTGCCAAGTACTAGTACATCAAAAAAGCATCAAACAAACATATATCTATGTCCCATGGTCACTGCATTGTCTTGCCAAATCAAAATAGAGACACAGTTCATATCATATCAGTTCAAGACAAAGCAATAGTGAAAGAATACAAAGCGTGGGAAACTACACGACACAACAAGATTTCAGATGGGTACCACGGGTCTACATGTACAACAACACTATTGGCTTTGTTGTGATGCTAGTAATGTGCATGATACGAGAAGTCAACTGTATACACAATTGAAATTGAAATCAACAGAGCTATTGATAAGAGCAAACATGTTAAAGAAACATGCGTGAACATACCTACTGTGCCATTAGAGTTTCGATTGGGTCCTTAAATTTAAAAATAAGTTTGTATGAGTAAATACAGTGATACAAGAGCAAAGTAGTATGCATGATAGCAATCATAGTTAAAAAAGGCGCGCCTAGGCTCTTGGCGTTGGCAAAACACATTGCGCATAACTACGCTTAATCTGTGCATAACTGCGCATAAGCATGCGCTTCGGTCAGTAAAGCGCAAGGTGGTGGCAAAACGCACAATTAACGCCTAGCACTTTTTTGAACTATGCTAGCAATGAATCTTAAATTAGAACAGTTGTTCTTCAGGTTTAGGCACTTGTTCTACATGAACAGAGTACAGTAAGACGCAAGAATATAGTACTTAAAAATAGAAAATGAGCTCATAGACCTTACCACATTCTTGGTTCGGGACCAGTACAGAATAAGGCGTTCCCAGTCATCGTCCAGTAAATGTGTCTCAGGAGAACGTAAGGGAATTTGATGAGTTTCTTTGCCAGTGAAGTACGTTTTCTTTAGGTAATTCTGATACTGCCACCAAGCATTCTTGAAGATAGCAGAGGTATTAGCACAGGTTACCTCATCCTGAGTTTCCAAATCGGTCCTTCTCTATAGATAAAAATGGGAAAATTTGCTGCATTATAACCATCATGGAGGTAGGATGTATGGGACAAAGCAAAGTAATTGCTATGAATAACATTACTTACACATAACTCCTGGACAAACACCTGCAACTGGCATTTTCCTTCATCTTAAGTATAATATTTCCAAGATGGGAAGATACGCACATACGATTTAACAACATAAAATGCGATAGATGCAAAACTACGACTAGCTGGTTGTGCTTCCTCCACAGGAATAGGCGTACTAACTGGTGGAGTTGGGGTTCGCCGTGGTAGTACTGGCCCTTTGGGCACTGGAGCTGCCTTACTAACTGCTCTTGTTTGGGAGCTTTGTGGTGGAGATGGTGCTGTGTCAACAGGAACTGGGTTGCTATCTGCTGGGGTTGGGGTTAGATTGGGTGAAGCTGGTTTTCTGTCCATCGCAGTAGGGGTACAATCTGCAAGAGTTTGGGTTATGTGTGGTAGGGCTGGTTCTCGTGCATGTACAACCGGGGTGTTATCTCCACCATGAGGTAGCACCGTTTTATTTGAAGACCATGTTTTTAGTCCGCTAGATACTGGCATCACCCGCTCCAATTCAAATGGCTGATAAATAGGAAACATATTTGAATGTACATACAATGTATGAGAGACAGATGCAATAGATAGTGTGGAAAAAAGAGGGCATGAAATAGTTTACATGTATATTGTTTAACTAAAACGGATAGCATGACATAATTTCACATATATGATGTCTATCTAAACTAGATAGCATAGCATAACATAATTCAAAGATATGATGAATAACTATACAAGATCGCATGACATAATTCACCTACATGTTATCTAAGTAATCAGGATCGCATCATTTAATTCACATATGTGACTTATATGCTAAACAGAGGGCATTCGATATGATGTCTGAACTAGGAACATGGTGTTGCATATTGTGTATATGATGTCTAAACTATGCAATGCAAGACACCATATGCATGATATGAGCAGTATAACCATGCCAAGTTAGAGCATACACCTCGGTGGGGGAATATGACTGGTCATCTGTCTTTGAATCCATCTCCGAGGAGCTATCGGGACCCAACAAGAGATCTGCTTCGACAGGTAGCACTGTCTGCTCTGAAGGCCTTGTTTTCACTCCAGATTTTTCCATCTCCCACCCAAATGGCTGATTCACAGGAAGAGTAGTTTAATGTACAAACATTATCGACAAATGTAAATGTAATGAAGAAAAGGATGGGCAAGATATAATTCAAATATATGATGCCTAGTTAAATAGGATAGCATTGCACATTTCACATATATTATGGCTAGCTAAAAGACATGAGACAGCATAATTCCCATATATGATATAGAAACTAAACACGTGGCATTACAGAACATGTTTAAACTAAGAAGATGACATATATGATGTCAAAAGTAGGCACTGCAAGGTAACATAGGCATGATATGACTAACATCATCATGGAAAGGTAGAGCAAACACCTTGGGGGGTAAATAGGAGTGGTCAGTGGCGTCTGAATCCGCCTCAGAACAGATACCTTCCTCTAAATTACAATCTGGAGAGAGGTGGGGAGGGTTTGCCATTGAAATCACCATGGAGCGATGTCTGCATGACTTTGTATTGCCGCACAAAACTCTTCTCTTTTTCTCTACATGTTTAGCATGACTGTGTACAATATCTGACATGCATACAAAAAATATGGTGATATTATGTAAGGACAGCATGCACAAATTTAGAGTGATGGTAACAACCAGTGGATGGATCCAAATCAAATGTAGCAGGCTAATGATTGCTTTAATTTAATAAAAAGACAGATGATGATTGCTTTACTATTTGTTTCCCACCCAAGATGAACAACATAGGCATACCCTAGGTGAACCAGATATTAGACAAAGATACTATTCATTGCTTCCTCGGTATGTGCCCCACAACTAATTTAGACTCAAGTTTGAATATTAATTTGGACCTGACTTGGAGTCCAATAGATGATGTAAAATAGATGTAAAATTTACATCACCAAAAACCACCTGACTACAACAGATGAGGTAAAAACTGTTGACTCTGAACTTAACTGTCAAAACTGAAATTAATTGTGGAATTTGAATGTTACTGTCGAAACTGAACGCAATGGTAGGAGAGAGTCACTTGACATGTAGTTTAGGGAGGGCCTGCAGTTCATCTTCAACCTGCACCCCCCTAAGCCGCCAGCCACCACCGGTCGAACCGCTGGCCCCAACGCCGCCTCGCCGCCCCGAAACAACTCCCCACTGCCGGTCCGCCGCCGCCCCGGCTAGCCCTCTAGGCCCCCCCTCCCGAACCCTATGATAGATAGTAGGGTACCTCGCTGGCGAGCCCCCATCCCTGCTGCAGGTGGTTCTTCATTAACTCCGGCGAGCCCCCCCCCCACCCCTGAAAATCGATTGACCCAAAAGTCAATTCAGTCGACTGAAGTGTAGCTAAATCGGAGCAGAGCAGCTGCACGAGCGAGGGGGAGAGCAGCAGCAGCATCGCGAGCGAGCGAGCAAGAGCCGGAGCAGCAGCAGCTGGGTGAGTGAGCAATCGAGCGAGAGTCGGAGCAGCAGCAGCAGCGTGAGCGACCGAGCGAGAGCCAGAGCAGCAGCAGCAGATCTGGCTGGTATGGACGCCGCCGCTGAAGGGGCCTCGCATTGGGGAGAGCCGCCGTGGAGATGTCGCCTGCGGCGCCGGCTTCAAGGTAGCCGCTCCATGAGGGTGCGGGATGGAGCACCATCAGCGACAGGAGGTCGAGTTAAGGAGAAGGTGCGATGCGATGAGTGTATAACCTCTTTGCTGGCGCCCAGTAGGCCTCGGCTTTGTCCGAGGAGTCAGTGAGGATGATGCGGTTCCGGTGGAGCAGGTTAAGGCGGCACTGTGGGGATGGAGCAGCCGCGATAGACGATACGATCGTCGGAGCAGCTCCTCTGAGGTGGAGGACGGGGCGGCTGAACCGGTGGGACGACGAGATGGACGACGGATCCTCATCCGGGGAGGTGGACGACATTGTTGGGGAAGAAGCTCCGGCTGGGCAGCGGTGAGATGGCGGACGGAGGAGGGTGGGGTTTCACGGCTGGAGCGGAGAGGTTATGCGGCCTGGGATTTCGAATGGCGAAAAGGGGGCGATGGGAGGGGGTGAACCATGACCTAGGGACGCGCTTTTCCGAAATGTAGGGTGTGTTACAAAAGTACCCCCCACCAATTTGAACTAGCGTCCCTTTGGGCTCAGGGTTAGAAGGGGGATTCACGTGTCTGGATTTGGTAGCTGGAGGGAGTTTTCGCGCGCATTGTAATTTCAGGATAGCAAGGTGCGGGTTGTGAAGGCGCCAGTTTTGGGAGCACAATATCTGAATTTTCGGGATATAAGAAGGCACGGGTTGAATTTTAGGGACAAGCCTAACATGTAGTAATATTGTACTTGTACGTACCAAATCAATTTGCACTTCCCTCAACCAAAAAGAAAATGAAAAAAATGAAACTATTCACACCGCACAAAGAGAGAGTTTTCCCCGTTTTACTATACAAATGATATTCAAAGCTACTCCCTCCTTCCATCTATATAGGGCCTAATGCATTTTTCGATGCTAACTCTGACCACATATTAGAGCAATAATATATGACATGCAACTTACACAAAGCACACCGTTAAATTCATCAGTGAAAGGTTCTTTCAATGATATAATTTTCACATTGTGCATGTCATGTACTATTAATCTGGTCAATAGTCAAAGGCGGTCTTAAAAAACTCATTACGCCCTATATAGATGGAAGGAGGGAGTATGAATCCATGTTATGTCCAATTAAATTTTTTCGATTGCTATATAATGCATGTAACCTACTCATACCAACATTTTAGTGCATTCCAAATGTCTATAGTACCGCTGCAATTCGAACTAAATTTGAATTCATTTCTCTATTTCAATAAGAATCTACAATCATGATTGTTGCCAAACTCAACTATCATTCGTGTATTACCTTAATAACACACCACATGATTACTATAGAGATAGATATGAACTATGTGTACTACATGAACTCGAATTCTATTTTTTGAATACAGTTGATGTTGATTCCAAATAATAGTACATTTGATGTACTAACTATATATTCATAATATAAACCATGTTCCATACGTACACCGTGTTTATCACACAAAGTATAGTGCCCCACCCCCTACATTATGACAAGTATTTAGACCTGAGCTGCAAAAGCCACACAGTAGCCCAAATTATAATCAATGTTCTATGTATTATAGGTAGTACTAGGAAGATGCCCATGCGTTCCACAGAACATCAACATGATCAAGGGGCCTAATTTGCAAATATGGAGAGGGGTGTGGGTATCTTTTTTCAAAATTGCCATAGTTTCCTTCCTATCCGCCAGATATAAATCGGACGGCCTATATTGCAGGATGGCAAGCACACCATCATCAACAACTCCGTTTTTTTATAAGAGTAGAGATAAAATATATTATATGTAGTATAACATGTTCATAACCACACCATGTGTATCACCATTATAAATATTCACACATGCGTCGGTTTAAAACACTATGATAAATTCTGCAAATATCCAAATTCGCTTTTTATAGTGAAGTATGATCTCTATTCGTCTTTTACACCAACACAATCCTCTTATCTTTGTAGCTAGCGCTAACTTTCTCTCATGCATGCACACGCCCCGCATCCCTCTCACCCTCCCTCAGCATTCTCTAGCTCCATCTCGCAAATTCGTCTTTTCACTTTAGGCCGTTCACCCACGGTGTCTGTAGGCCCCCCAGCTCCTTCTTTACGGCACACATCGATCGATATGCCTCTCTAGCCAGGTGTGCCTAGCACAAACAAAAGCTTCCCCTCTTCTCTTATCACCGTCCATGCCTCACTCCCTCCACTCTTTTCATCGATCTCGTACTCGCACACTCCTTCCCCCTCGATATAGTATGCCTCTCGTACCACCTCCTAGATGCATCCCTCTTTCTCTATCCTTCTCCCCGTGCCTGATTTGCTTCTAACACACACATGCATGTATACCAATCGATCTCCCAACATATACCTAGATCAACTTTAACTACCCCCCCATTGATCGACATACCTCACAAGTTATGTCTCTCCTTTCTCTAACAAAGGGCGATTGATCTTCCTATGTAGTTACGTCTGCTTACCACAGGCACATGGTCCTCCCACATCATTCGTGCATGCCTCCTGACCCGTCTCTCACACGCACGTGCACAAACAAGCCTATCCGTTTGTCTAGCAAGCCTATCCCACCATTTGTTAGAAGCAACTCCACTACCACCCCCTCCAACACTCTAGCTCTGTCTCTCTCCCAACCTTATTCCTCTCCTACACATATGCATGGATGCCGATCGATCTCCCTTAATACATGAGGTAGATCAAGCTCCTCAATACATGAGGTAGGCCTCTGTCCTCCTCCACACATATACCAACCATTGTACCTCTATCGTTAATTAGGCCACCCTCTCCTCCAGCACACACCAATAGTCGAGCGCAGTAGGTAGGTATCCATGCCATAGAGACAAACTGCACATGTCCCCTCTCACATTCCAGTAGCCTAGCCACTCTATATCTTTGACGTGGGCACACACAAATTCGATGGCACTCTTTATCGGTCGCGCGCGCACACACATACACATCATCCCTCTCTTCGATTCTATGGACACCTCAAGCCGATGATACCTCCAATCTCTTCTCGTGGATCGCCCCCTCTATATATGTGATATTTCCAGGACTCTATTTCACACACATTGCATATGTTACATTTGATTGACCCCCCCCCCCAAAAAACTCTCACGAACCCACACATTATATCTCTCTTGGTTTGTATCTCTATCACACAACCCCACGTAGGTGGTGTACGTATACAAGAAGAGAATAGGTGCACGGTGCACGTACTCATGCTTCGTGCCCAGCCACACCCGTGCGGGTACACGGTGGAGCTCATTTCTTTACGAAATGGCAGCTCACGTGCTAATTTGAACACCTATAGCGGTTGTTTACCTAGGGAGGTCGTGTACCACGCGTGCACGAAACAAAGTTCAACTTGTCGCATTGCCGCGTTATTTTTAGATAAAGTTATAGCGCTCAATGGCACGTACACAGAATATAAAATGATTTTTATGGAGAAAAAGGTAGTCCGCTCTACTATATACAATGGAGCATGCCTTCCTGATTTGTCTCTCTTCAGAGTATCTCACACAAGGCTGCAGTGGCATCTCTCTCTCTCTCACCGTTGGTCAGTGATCCGGCTGCATCCCGTCCGCCCGGGGAAAGGGAGGAAGTGCATCATTTCTCCGTTGGACGACGCCGAGGCAGCACGTCCCGATCTGCGGTACACGTTGTTCTCTCTGACCAAGCTCCGACGCGGTAGGGCCTACACCACCTGCTCGCTGCCGCAGTATGGGCAGATTCCGCCCGCCGCCGTTCACCTAGTTAGATCCCGACGACCTCCAGGTATCCCCTCCGGCCTTGCTCCACTGCCCGTCTTCCCACATTGCTGCATGTGGATCTTCCATAGATCTTGGCCCAAAATGTAGCTCGTCCAGCGTACTTTCCATATTGCAATCTTGTCCTCACACCGTTTTATACAAACACAACCATGTTGTTATCTTCCCTTAGGACAATGAATATGCTTCTCTTTTGTCGTCGCATGTGTCATCAATTCTACCTCTTTTTTGCAAACAGGGCTATCCATTTTACCTAGTTGCTATTGCGACCTTTTGGTGAACTGCACAAATCACTTTTTTCTTAAGAGTGTTTTGTGCAGTTGTACTAAAATGTCACACGGGCAACGTCTCTACATTTCAGTGCGACTGCACAAAGGGAGATTGGTTTTGCTCAATCCTCCTCATCCAACTCCGAGCCTAATCTTCTCCAACTAGTTAGTCTTAAGAGAGACTGCAAAGGCGACCGACTTCTATTTGTGTGTTTATTGTTTCACCAACAGTCCTCTATTATCGTAATCACACTTAATATCTTTGGAACAGGGACGCTCAGCTCTATTTTAGTGGAACTGCACAAAATGATCGGAATGTTGCATGCTCCAGACAACTAGCTTTTTTCCCAACATGCCTTGTTGATTTAGACAGAGCTGGGTGAACGTTGCTGCCAATGAAAGCATGGATCAATTTTAATTTAACACCTTCTCACAACTTTGTCTTCAGTTGTGATGTAAATATTAGCTCTGATCTGCTAATAATTGAGATGCATTAGCAAGGAAGTTAGTTTTTTTATTGTTTCTGAAAGAGCATCGATGGCAAGACACACGAAACAAAAGCTGAAAGCTCACACCATTGTACAATTTCATGTCGCTGGAAAATTATTTGTATAGTACGTCAATTATGTAAACAAATGCTAGAAGCTTGATAGCTTTGCTAGAAGCCTCTTCAGCATCCGGGTCCATGTGCCATGCACAAAATTATACTCCTTCCTTCCTAAATATTTGTCTTTTTACAAATTTCAAATGGGCATATTTTAGAGCGTAGATTCACTAATTTTGCTTCATATGTGTACTCCCTCCGTTCCTAATTACTCTATTTGTCTTTCTAGAGATTTCAACAAGTGACTACATACGGAGCAAAATGAGTGAATCTACACTCTAAAATATGTCTATATACATCCATATGTAGTAGTCCATTTGAATCTCTAAAAAGACAAATATTTGAGTAGTCACTCGTTGAAATCTCTAGAAAGACAAATACTCCGGAGTGTATTTAAGAACCGAGGGGGTAGTGCACAACCGCATGGGAGACTCAGCTCGGTCGTTGCATGGCATTAATAGTGAGTAATGAGTAGTCAAATCATAAGCCCCACCTTTCCCACTGTAAGTTGCTCGGAAGAAGCAACCATCAATACGCTCTTCTTTGAATCCGCTCATACTACTCCATCCATCACTATTTATAGAGCGCGCTTCAGAAAAAAGAAAAAATCTGTGGGACCAAGGCGACTAGCAATCGGTCTGAAATAGCATTGGTAGTTATAGCACACCATCTATTACTAGAGGAAATAATGCGTACACACATGTATGTAGTGCTTCCACCCCGGGTACACACATGCATGCACTTACTCCACTCCGTAGTAGTACATCGAGAGAAAATTGTGGACTTGATTGCGGTTACCACACCCTAATTAATTGAGCGCGTCTAAAGTCTCTCTGGTGGTGGAAATGCATTAGGAGAAATGCATCATAATGAAGCACGCCCTGTAAACTTAGACCGAGGGAGGAGTAGTATATGAAGGTGCAAAACCAAGTACGTGTATGGCCAGTCGGTCAACGCACCTCGTCTTGGCATATCACTGACATGTGGGACAGGAGTGTAAGCAAACCAATCTCAATTGACGGCAAAATGGCCAACCCGCCGTTCCTTGAGAGAGACGAGGAGCGAGAACACACAGACGGGCTCGCACGGAGGCCAAGATATATTCGAGCATAGTTGCTTGATCGATATCATCATTACATGTTGGGCTGCCATTTTCCGCCCTTCTCTGGAATAAACTTGTAATTTATCAGAGATTAAAAAAAATAAGAGTACAGACGCTCCACCATGCAGCTCTAGTACTAGTACTACTCGTACTACTAAACCTTGCGCTTGGCTCTTTGCCTCTTCGTGAAGTCGAACAATTATGGTACTCCACATGTTGGGTCCTACAGTGTATGCCTCTGACAATCTGACATCGAATGGACTGATGCATGTCCACCGAGGGTAGGTTGCATTAGTCAAAAGGCATAAGCGAGCTTCACCTTTTCCTGCAAGCTTCTCCTCGTCCTGTGAGTTGACGGGACACACCAAAAAGTAGTGCTAGTCCATACTGCCTCCTCTCCGGTTAATATGGCTTAATTTCAAACGAGATAAATACACTGTCTATCATTGTATATTTGTAAAAATACGGTCAGTGGACTTCATAATACGCTCACTCTGCTCAATATATATATATATTCCGGTGTTTATACGGTCATTGGCTCACCCTGACTGAGTATGTGTGTGCATGCACGTGTAGGTTGAGCACTTGAGCGTGACCGTGTGTATTCTGTCGTGTGCTCGGACATGCATGCATTAGGGTGTCGCGCGCGTTTTTGCGTCCATGTGTACATGTGACTGTTGCATACACGTAGGGGGAGTATGTGTAGGGGCCACTAAGGAGCAGTCAAATCACACAGTAAGTTAGTCGGAAGAAGCAACCATCATTTCACTCTTCAATGACACGTACGCAATATAAAATGGTTGATATGGAGAGAAAAATAAAACCACTATATATACACTAGCAGGAGCCTAAGCTACAAGCCTGCTTGCTTAGATTGCTCTCTTCACAAGAATAGAACAACGATGGCCACACCGCTGGTCACATATCCGGCCTGATCCCGCAGCTGGGGGAAGGGAACAATGTTCCGCGTAGATGCTGTGGACATCGGCGAGGGAGAAAACCCACAGTCGGTGCGCGAGCATCACCGCGGTATGGGCCGATGCCGCGTCCCAACCTCCCTTCTAGCTACAGCCCGACGTCCCAGGTAGTCCATCTTCCTTTTGGAGCCGGCTTGCTCCACTGCCGTTGCTCCATCTCCATGTCGATCTTTCTCTACTTCTACCAGCTTCTACTTGTGATGAGTTTATGTCTCATGAACTAGCCCCAGTACTATTATTCTAACAACACTTCTTCAATATCTTTGCCATCAGGGATGCTGAGGTCGATTTTAGTGGAACTGCACAAAAGTATCGTATGATCCGAGGGTGCCAGCCGTCTTTCCTTTGACAGGTTCTACCTGGCCAGGAAATTAAATCCTGTTTAGGGTTTAGGGTTTAAGTCGTAGTGACCCCATCAGTAGTTTTTCTTTCGTACACGCTCTCACAACCAAGGTTGTCAGAATCGCGATTCTATTATACAATTCTACGACTTTACAATCCAAACTAACCCCTATGATTCTACGATTTTAGTTCATAGAATCTACGTTTCTACGATCCTGATAGTGAAGATTCTATGATTTGTGATCCTACCATCAGACCTCCGATCCGATTCAAAATCGCGATTCTGACAACCTTGCTCACAACGTTTGTCTTCAGTTGTGAAGTAAATATTGGCTATGATCTGTGAATCATTGAGATGCATCAGCATGCGTGTTAGTTTCCCTTTGTATTTGATGGAATGTTGTAACGGGGCAACCTTGGAATAGGAATGAAATTGGAGTGGAAAGTTTCCGTTTTTCCGGAGAAAAAATGGAAACGGAGAGAAACCAATGTTTCATTTCGTTGGATTGCGCCATCGAGCAAACCCAACGTTTAAATCACGTCTGCCGTGTTCGTGTCTCACCCTCCTCCACGCTTGACCCCACACGGTCGCTCGGCATGCCACACACTACAAACTGAGTATACAATAACTTTCCCACCTGCTTCGATGGATCGCGCCATGAAGTACTAGCACTACTGGAAGAGATTGATGAGTTGGTGGAGGATAGCTAGCTGTAGCAAGGACTCCCAAGAACTTTTTACATGCATGTTGTGGCCGGCTATTGCGACCTTTGAACGCGGAGCAGTCGCGTGCACCAGGAAGCAGCGCGGGCGACGCTCTCTCGGCCGGCGCACCGCTTCAATGTCGGTGCCAGTGAGAGGCCGCGTCCGCTCTGGCTGGGCATGAATGCGGCACTGACCGTTTCAGGCGGCAAGCACGCGCGAGCGATGAGGAGGGTTCGTGTTGGTCAGGACCGGCCGTGGCAGCGGTCCGGACGCCCGCAAACAATAGATGATGTATGTTAATATTGCTACGTATATAATTAACAATGTAAATAATGTGCCAGTTGGACAAATATGATTGGAGATGGAGACGGAAATGGAATTTTACCTAAACATGGATATGCATGTCTATGTCTATGTGTGTGTGCGCGATGACTCTCGCGACCTGGAAGCGAGGGCGTGTTTTTGATCGAGTTTTCTTTCTTGGTACGTTAAAAAATTGTCCGGCAGTTTTCATTTCTTTTTTCCGGGAACACGTGTATTCTATTTAAAACCACTGCTATGGAGAAATTTTTTTACTCCATTATAGCCTCTTGTTTGATAGAGTTTCTCACGTCTCGCTCTCTCACCCTCTCCATATCAAAACAAGATGATAGTGTCCACTCTATCTATCTCCTCGCCGGTGGTCAGAGATCTGGCTGAATCCCATCTGCTACGGGAGGTGAGGAGGTGCAGTGTTGACGTTGTCGCCGTCGGTGATGGAGGAAGCCGATGCGCACCGTCCTCTCGGAGCCGGCGCTGGCGCGGACGAAGGTCCTCCGCGCCCTTGTTCACTGACGTCGTGTGGGCAGATGTCGCCCGCCCACCTAAACGACATCTCGCCCACCTGAGGTATAACTTCTTGTACTGGTCCAGCTCCCCAGGTCGCTGCGTGCGGGTTTTCTTCTATGCGACTACTCCCCAGCTCCCCATGTATAGTATCTAGGGTTCGTCGGCTGGTCCAACATCACCTACTATTATAGAGGAAATGAAACTCGAGAAGTTGTCCTTGTTTATGCCTTGGTGGAGGTATACATGTTGTTTCGACAAAAAGTACATGGTGGTTGTGCGGTCATTGTCCATATGCTCCTATTGCTGCTGCTAATCTAATACTATCACTGGTTCAATGAAGAAATGCTTTTTTTCTCGGGTATCCTGGTTTAGTTCCCATCAAGATAATCATGATGCTTCTGTTTGTTGGTGCACTTTTTCATTATTTCTTATTGACAATTGAGATGTCGTTGCTAATCTTGTAAAACAAAGTAATAACACTATATCCCTTTTTTATATTTTTGGAAACAGCGATGCGTATCTCCATACTCGGGCATGTCTTACTAATTTTAGTGGAACTGCACAAAATTGGATGGACATTGTTGTTCCGCATCACTGTCCTCTGCCATGTGGTTCTTCCATCCTCGAGCTTGATTATTGAGAAGAAACAGACCACAGTGAGGATATGTCGAACTTCATAGGTGCCTCACCCAAACTTGTTGCCAAATGGATGATGCATCACCACGATGACCTATCGATGCTCGTGGTTGCACCTCATGGTTGTGTCAGCTGGTGAAGCTGATCGATTTTCAATGAAAAACTAGTTGTCTTCCATCAGTGCTCTTTGCTTGTTACACACAAAGATGATATCCTTCGTCAGTTCACCTTGGTTGCGTTGGAGACGCAGTCGTCTTTCATGTTGGTGCAACTTTATCACACAATTGGCTATGAACCAAATGTTTCCTCGAAGAAGGATCGACGTTGGTACTAAGAGCATAAGTTTTGTATTGATCTCACAACTTTGTCTCCAGCTCCCCTGTAATTTTATTTGTCCAGCTATTAAGTTTGATTTAAAAAATGGTGTGGACTAAAAACCCGGATGGACGTAGTAGCCCTCCATTTTTATTTACTCCGCATATTAGATTTGGCCAAAGTCAAACTTTGTAATACTCTCAAACCTTTCCGATAATTGAAATTAAAATTCTTTATTTGTACACACTCTCACACGTTTCCTGTAATTTGGCGCATGTGTGGTTGTTAGTTCATCGGAAGTAGTAGTAGTTTTCTTCACTGTACGTTAAATAAAGAGTTTCATTTCGTACTTACACAATTTAAAACGATTGTTATGGAGAGAATAAGAAAACCACTCCACTATATATTAGTCATATACACGAGTACTATATGGACGCGACTTCATTGACTTAGTGCACCTGCCTTTCGGTTAATGACAGTTGGGCCCAAAATGTGGCTGGCTCACCTGTCATACAGCCAAAAGCAGGTGCAGTTCAGGTACCGGAGCTCAGTCCGTACTACAGTAGTATATATATAAGCTCGAGCCTCAGCGCTTGTTCGCTAGGTTTTGCACTCTCCACACTCTCGCCGCACTACATATATATATATACATGCTGGAGGCTCAGTGTTCATTTGCTAGGGTTTGCTATATTCACAGTCTCTCACCCTCTCTTCACCAGATCTAAACAAGACTGCGTTGGCCTCTTGTATCTCTCTCTCCCCCCTCACAGCTGGTGAAGGAGGCGTCCAGATCCCGTCGCACCGGGAAGGGGAGGAGGTGCAACATTCACTCTATCGCCTTCGGTGAGGGAGGCAATCCACTGCCGGCTGCGCTGTTCTCTTTCACCCAGCGCCTATGTGGGAGGGCCACCGAACCCTTCTTCCTCGCTGCCGTACGTAGTGTGGGCAGATCCGGCCTCCCGCCGCACGCCTTGCCACATCCCAACGACCATAAGGTATAAGTTTCTTTGAAACCGTCGTTGCTCTAGCTGCATGTGGATCTTTTTTGATCAGTAGTAAAATCTAGGTCTTGGTTTAAAGAGGAAAGAAGGGTGCGGTGGGCTGGAGCATGAATCTAGGACGTGGTTCAATGAGGAAAGGAGGTAGGGAAAGTAGTATAGACTGGCTATCCAGTCGCTTTGTTGGTCGAAAAGGGAAAAAAGGGGGTAACCCGAAACTGGGGGCTCACGTAGTTTGTGCAGGACTAGATTTGCTGCCCTCACATAGGAAAAAGGTTGAAGAGAACAAATATGGGACCAACGCAGATATGCTGCTTGTCTACATACTCTGCATCACCCGTTTATACGTGTGGACGCACATGGCGCTGGCATGTCCCATGTGCCATACAACTATTTTGCTGTTGTTAATCTAAGAATGCCGTCGGGAAATTGAAGCAATGCCACAGTTAATAGTAAATTACATTTTTTTAACGAATGTTGTTCTAAGAGAATGTCTCTGTTAATATGAATCAATGCAACCGTTTTGTAAATGCTACTATCCTACTTTGTTTTCCATCAAGATAAGTTAGATGCTTCTTTTTGTTGCCGTTGTTCCACCCTCCTTTATCGGCAAGTAATTGTTTCCTTTTTTGCCTCTATTAAAATAGGGGTATCTATTCAACTTGTTGCCATTGCGACATTTTGTTTCACTACGTGAAACACTTATGTTTTATGAGTGTTTTGTGCAGTTCAACTTGAATGTCACACCGGTGACTTTGCTTAATTTTGGTGGAACTGCACAAAAGGAGATCGAGATTTGTTTCGAGTCTTCGTGGCGAGTTGTTTCAAATCTTGGTCTCATCCACAAGATGTCCAGTGTGCTTTGAGATGTTGTGCTACTTGTTTTGGTTCTGTTTTAAATAAATGTTGCATTGAAGCTATTGTATTGCTGTCTTTTCCCATTAAGTAGTGAACAAAAATGGGACCAACCCAGACATGATGCTTGTTGCTTTGTTACAACAAATTCAGCATCACCCCCTTTATAAGTAGATGGAAGCACATATTGTTGTTGCGCCCATTCTCCCCAAAACTGCAACACTTGGTAGGGATTGGCGGGATTACCATTTTTGTGGCCGCATGTTTCATGCTCCTTTATTAGCCAGTAATTGATTCCTTTTTGCCTCTGTTTAAACAGGGATATCTATTCAACTTGTTGCTATTGCGACATTTTGCTTCGCTACGCGAAACACTTATGTTTTAAGAGTGTTTTGTGCAGTTCAACTTGAATGTCACACCGGCGACTTTGCTTAATTTTGGTGGAACTGTACAAGAGGAGATCCATATTTCATATATGTGTTGGGATATGTGTCCAGTCTTCCTCTCAAGCTGTTTCAAATCTTGGTCAAGAAAGGTCAGTACCAACTTTCATCCACATGATGCTGCAGTGTGCTTTGAGATACTTGTATCGGTACTGTTTTGGATAAATGTTGAATTGAAGCTATTGAACTGTTGTCTTTTACCATTAAGTGAGCAAAAATTGTTCCAACCCAGACATGATGCTTGTTTCTTTGTTACAACAAAACTCTGCATCACCCCCTTTATAAGTAGATGGAAGCATATGCTGTTGTTGCGCCCACTCTCTCCTGGAACTGTTTATGCTTTTTTTAATCTAATGCCGCTGGTAAAATTAAGCAATGCCACTCTCAGAATTAATTAACTACTGAATCTTAGTTCAAAACCGCAACACTTGTTAGGGATTGGCGGGATTACCATTTTTGTGGCCGCATGTTTCATCCTCCTTTATTGGCTAATAATTGATTCCTTTTTTGCCTCTGTTAAAATGAATCAGTCGCATTGTTTTAGGAATGGTACTATCCTGCTTTGTAGTTCTTTCTACATGTTTAACCAAGGTATTGTTAAGATAATGTGTCTGTTAAAATGAACCAGTCGCATTGTTTTAGGAATGGTACTTTTCTGCTTTGTCATTCTTTATACATGTTGAGACAAAGCATTTTTAAGATAATGTCTCAGTCAATATGAATGTATTACACTGATGGAGAATTGCTACTCTCCTGCTTTGTTTCCCAGTAAGATAAGGTAGATCAGTAGATGCTTTTCTTCTGTGAGTACTAGTCATCAACCGTTATTTCTCAGTAATTGTTTGCCTTATACCTATTGTTGCTTACAGGGATATCAAAATTAAAGCTCGGTCTTATTCCGACTTTGATTTTAGTTGAACTGCACAAAAGGAGCCAATGTGTCCAAGGCAAACTGATGCATTACTGGTTCCAGTTGGTCATTCCACTTTGCAGAAAGAAGCAGTCATTGTTTGCGCTACATTACAGCAGGAATGACCGAGAAGCTTTATAGAGTATTAGTAGACGCTGGTGACATGACTAGTCTGCAGAGAGCATTGGCAATTCTACCACACATGGAGTGCACTGGGCAAAAATTGCCCAAACAAGTACAAGTAGCCACGACAGGACTCCACGATCATAGGCATTACATATTTTGAATGAGAAAAGATTGTCAAAGTTTAATCATTGATGTTAGTAAGAAGACGTTAGTTTAATATATTGGAATTGGAAAACCTTGTAAAAATTTGCTCATTGATGTTAGCCAGAAGACAGACATTTGATATTTTTGAGTGGGACGCCCTTTGCTGTGAGCAGCGTTGATCTTTTTTCCTATTCATGTGTTCAGTTTAGAAGTAAATAGTTACTCTGCTGAGATATTCCTATGTTAAGAGTTTGTTTTGAATATTGTCTATGTAATGCCAGGCCTTGTGTTTGATTGCAAAGTTGATCTTGGAATGTTGTGGCATGCGGCATCACGAGCTGTTCACCGTGCCTCCTGAGAATAATGCTTGGTATTGGTTTGCATGTCGATCTAATGCCGGTGATTTGCTTGTTAATAAGATCACCCTCTTCTGTTGTTTCTGCGCTTAAGAAGTTCATTGTCTTATGTTTCATTCATAGCCTATACGACAAGTCGGGTAGGTTAGACGTGAAACCATATGATCTTCCGACCAACTCATCATCTTAGGCCATGATTGGATCGTCGTTTTCCAACCAAAACCGCTTGTAGAACTGACGCTTATAAATAAAAGCAGATGGTCTCGGGCAAAGCGCTTGGTTGGTCGATTTCGACTAGCAAAATATACACTGGTCTCTCAAATTACACGCGTAACCCACTGGTTTTACTTATAGACCTCGGGCCTTTGTTTTCATTACGCCTGTATTTTACGCGTTGTTCCCGATGGCGAGTAAATTACGCTTGTACGTTAATATAGGTGTGAAATAAACCATAGCCCCAAGCGAGGCCTTACCGTTTCATGCCGTCTCAGTCTCTCGAAGGTGCTCATAGATGTCCGATGATCCTGGGTTCCTGAATGAGCAGCGGGCGTTGTATCAGACTATCCGCAGGGCCCGCGAGGCCCTCTCCGTCGTCCTTAGAGTTGTTGTGCTCGCCGTGGCGCCGAGCATTGTTAACATGGTCAACGAACATGAGGATTCATGAGATGACTTTATTTTGACTGGATGACAGTAGGGACCCACTAGGGCCATAGCCGTACGTACGCAAGTGCCTCCTTATTATGTACAACTATATTTTTTTGCTTCCTTCTGGTTTTCTGACATCACGGTCCCACACCATTGTCAACCTATGTAGTCAATATAAACGAGAGAATTGCACAAGGTGCGACCGACAGCTGGGACCAACCAGCTCGAGCAGTATTAGTGTTTTTGAGGCGTGAGCACGGCAGAGCTTTTCTTGGCGATGTTTTCCTTGTTGTTCAGTGGAGAGCAGGGTATTAACTGGGCGGGCCGTGGCCCTTCTAGCCCAGGCCAGATATCCAGCCCAGATATTAATTTTTTCAAGATGAAAATGGCTAGCCCAGCTATACTATATTTGAGGAATACCCACGCAAGGCCAACTTTTTATTCTCCTCCCCGCTGGGCTTCAAATCTTTCCTAGGAGGGATGCATAGGCTTAACAGGAAAATGGGCTTTAAAAATAATAAATGGGATGTAATTATTAAAACTGGCCAGTAACTATAAAAAAAATGCACCAAACACGAAATTAGTTTCTAAAATATTATTTATGGATTTTGAAAATCTTATTTTTTAATTGTTGCATGCGCATTGTTTTGTTGGATTTTTACGTAATACAAATTTATATTTAATCTGACTAAAAATTTCGGGATAAAAATATTTTGGATCCCATCAAAATGTGGGAGATTTTATTGAATTCTGTCTTGAACGGTTGGTTGAAATTATTAATCGTTGTCCTAGCTAGAAAATGGGCTGTACTTTTAACAAACTGTAGATGGGCTGTAGTAAATTCTATTAGAATTCAAAAATGGGATGTACATTCTTACAAATCGTAAATGGGCTATAAGTTCTCTGCGACACACGTGGGCCTACTAAGTTGACGTGTGTCGTGGTTCTAAGGCTGATAATAGAAAGGGGGTAGGTAGGGAGAGGCAAGATCTCAGCTATGGTGAAGGTGTACACACGAGTTTTACGAGTTCAGGCCCTTCTTGGTGGAAGTAACATCCCTATGTCTCGGTGCCTGGAGGCTATCGATTGGATTATATGTGTGATGTTACAGGGGGTGAGAACCCTTGTGCCAGAGGAGGGGGTGGCTTATATAGAGTATGCCAGGACCCCAGCTCCCCTCCGTTACAAGGGACTTAATGTACATAAAGTTGGGGCATTACTGGTAACGCCAGCCTTAAGTGATGTTAATGACCTTAAAGACTACTGAGTGAACGCCTGCCCGTTGTAATGCTGAGTGACTCCTGGTCTTTGGTAGGTCGAGTGATTCTTTGGATGGTCGAGTGACAGTAAGGAGGAGGACGCCCGAGTGAACTGACTGTAGAGTCGATTGCACTCGACATCTTTGACTGGGGGTCCCTTGCTGTCTCTTGGACTCCTTATCTTCTAGGGTAGTAACCTTGGGTAGGGCATGTAGGTCTGGCCTATGACCCTACCCCAGGTCTGTATCCTTATCAGTAGCACCCGAATGGATTAAGGTTTGGTTGAAGTTGAACTTGTTCTGAGTTTTGCGCCTTCGCGAGCATTTTCTGCAAGACGGAGAGCTCACATTGGCACTTCGGCGTCGACTCAGCCACCTTGATCCATTCATAGAGTTGTCGATTGAACTTGTGGCATCATGCTTCGAGTGTTGTATTAGTGCACATGATCTTGGGCGTGATTGACTGCTGCTTATCCCGGAATTCGCGGGATACGAAATTTCGAGGAAGCGCGCGGGGCGGGGAGCGCCGAAGCGGGCGGAGCGGATAAAATAGTGATGCCTTGATTTCCGTGCCGCCTTTTTTGCCACGTATGTTGCGCGCGACTATTGCAGGATTTGACAGGATTGCCTGGTCCCACGCATCAGTCACTCGGAAGCAACTCTTTATAAGGCGACGGGGCCGAGGCGTCTGCATTGTGCACGCCCGTTCCTCCTTCTTCTTCCTCTGTTTCTCCACCGCGCTCAGCTCCTCCGCTCTCGACGCCGCCGCTCCGCCGCCATGGTAAAGGACAAGACGGCAGCGCTAGAGCACGCAAAGAAGGCAACAGGGGTGGCGAAGGGCAAAAAGAAGAGCCACGGGTCGTCTTCGCATGCGGGGCTGCCACAAGGCTGGATCTAGGGCGATTGGATCCGGTCTTCGATTCGGTAGGACGATCTGGACGAGCTGGCGGAGTCCGGACTGATCGCTAAGGGAGCGGCCAGGCTGCCGGAGGGGGAGATGGAGCCTCAGCCTCGACCGAGTGAGTGTGTACTACTCGCCACCCACGTCGACCGGGGTTTCTCACTTCCTCCGCACCCCTTCTTCTGGGGATTCTTGAATTTCTTTGGTGCTCAACTCCACCATTTTTCTCCGAACACCATCACTTATCTGGCCGCATTTGTATCGGTGTGCGAAAACTTCTTGGAGTGTCGACCAAACTGGGGTCTTTTCCAACGTATCTTCACCATCCGCTCCCAGTCGGTCAAAAAAGCAAAGTCGAGTGACTCAAAGACCTATGTCATCCAGATGTGTGGGGGTTTAGGTATCCAGAAAAGGCATAGGAGTTCTTTCCCCGCTATGACTCTCCCTGAATCGGTTAGAGGCTGGCAGTCGACCTAGTTCTACTGCCAGGATGTCGCAGCTCCAGGTCAATCGACTGGCCTTCCCCACTTTACATTCGACCGCGTTCAGACTCCTCCACTCAAAGTGACAGCTGCTGAGAACGTGGAGACGAAGATGTTGGTGGAGAAAGTGGTCCACCTTATCAATGAGGGTGTCACTGGCCTGGACCTGCTGGAAGTGTTCCTCAGTCGACGCATCCAGCCTCTTCAGGCTCATGATCATCCCATGTGGCTGTATTCCGGACCCGAAGATACCGCTCGGGTCCACCCAGAAGAAGTATCGTCCAAGACCGTAGCTATGTGGTTGAGGAGTATCACAGGCAATCAGGACAACCCCAGAGGATCCAAGCGAGTCATCCCCTTCAGGGACGATTATCCGCCTGATAAGGTATGCTCTTTCATTCCGACTGCTTGGCGTACGTGTTCCGACTACACTTGATGTTGACTGACTTTGACTCAACTTTTTGTCTTGTAAGTTTTTACCGAGATGTATTCGATACCCAATGGCGAACAAGCTCTGGAGCAGGGCCAGGAGGGAGAGGCCAGCACAAAAGAGAGTGGCGACTGGGAGTCTTCAGATGAAGAGGAGGACGAGGAGGAGGAGAGCGAGGAGGAGGACGACGAGGCAGAAGTCGACTCGCCGCCATGTTCCGAGCGCCAATCCAAGCAGCAACATGACCCGGCGGGCGGACGCGGGAAGAACGTGGCCTCGAGTACCCACGCTCAAAAGCACACTCGGACGTCGACTCCTGAGCCGACAGAGAAGATCGCCAAGCAGCCCAAAGTTGCTCCTCCCAAGACTCTGAAGACTTTGCCACGGATCAAGATGGACGTTCCAGTGGCTTCGGGGTGAGTATCACGCTCTCGTTTATACAGACCGACTGAAATATCTGTCCTGACCAATTGGATTGTGCATCTTTCTAGTCCCACCTCTACTGCCATTGACAAGGATATCGATAAGGCACCAGGAGACGAGGAGGCCACCTCCCAGGCTGGTAAGTCCATTCGACCAAATTTCGTTTCGTTGAATGAGCAGTCAGTCGGCTAAATATTTGATATTTCTCCCTTTATGTAGCTCCGCAAGAGATCGTTGTGCTCCCTAATGACGACGAAGTAGAAGCGCCTCTACAGGAGAGGAGGAAGAAGAGTGGAGGCTCAAGCAGGAGGAGCCTTGAAGTTCAAGTCCCTCAGTCGGCGCCGGTGCTTGAGGCGGTGGTCAGCCGTTCCGGAGAGGACCAACGCCATATTCGCCAGCCCGCTGACGACTGATCGTCCGTCAGGATCGACTACGCAGGCTCCTGCCGCTTCGGTGCAACTCCACACGTCTGATCCCGTAACTGCTTTGACTGCCTTGGAGCCATCACTCTTTGCCGTGTATCGGACCCTAGACGACTCACCGAGTGCTGCAAGGGAAGCTCTCTGCCAGGTGAACCTTGTCATGGAGCAGGTGAAGGTGATGCACTAAGCTAGTCAGGTAGCTTACAACGCCAGTACTGCCCTTCAGACCAATGTTCAGTTCAGCAAACTTCGACTGAAATTTTGAATGTTGTTTTGTATCCGATCACCCACTGGGTGTTCCTTTGAATAAAGCTTCAGTAAACTATCCAGATCAGTGGGGGCACGCCGAGTACACCCACTGGGTGTAGTCCCCGAGACCACGATCGACTGCTTAGCGGTCGACTGAGGTCTTAGAATATACTTTCTTTCTCTCTTTTTTTTGGACTCACGCTGGGCAGACTCTGCTGATTATTGATTTGAACCAGTGGGGGCATGCTAAGTGCACCCACTGGGTGTAGTCCCCGAGACTATTATTGAATATTTGATTCAGCAGTAGTCTTAGGGTGTGTTTGGTTCGGGAACGAAGTGTAATGGAATGTCATGGTTCCATTCCAGTGTAATGGGTCCGTTCCATTATCGTGTTTGGTGCGGATAATTCGAAGGAATGGAATGGTTACATATTGATGTTTGGTTTGATGGATGGAATGGAATGGGTTTGTAAGTGGCCATCTATCCATGGAGATAAACATTTTTACTTTTTAAATCGGTGCCAAAGTTTCACGTAAAACAAAGTCATTGTACATTTAACCTTTTCTTTTCTGGATAAGCACAGCTCCTGCAACTGAAGTTTGCCTCGCAGAACTGAACCGGGACAACAAAACTACTGTCTGCCTCGCTGAACAGGGGTGTGAGAATCACCGAATCGGACTCAAGCAATTTTTGTTTGACCATCAACGAATAGAATCCATCCATCCACGCAATGAACAGGGGTGCGAGATACAAGAATCGAATTCAACCACAAGATAAACAGCAGCTACAAGAGAAGAAAAACAACAGCCGAGCGTGGCGACCAGCTGGATAAGCGGCTTGGCCTTGGCGTCCCCACGTGCAACCATGGCCGGCTTCTCGTCGAGAACGGCGGCGCAGCGCTTTCCGACGTGTGCCGCCGCTATTGCCCTGCTGCAAGATCGACACGAACCGGCGGCGTTGTAGATCGAAGGAAGATGGCCAGCCGCGCAGACCGGAGACGGAGGACCGGCGGCGCAAATCGCGGGAGAGGAGATACGGGGAGAGGAGCCTTACGAGAGGGATAGGGCTGCGCGAGCGTGAGGAGAAGAGCAGTTCCGCGTGGTCCGCTCGATTTGGAGGTCTCGCCCTGTTCTGGATCTGGCCCGAATATTCGGTTCGTGGGAACGAGGGGATGATCGTTCCACCTGATAACCGAACGCGAGAACGAGGCCTTAGAATGGGTTGGACCCGTGACATTCCGGCCCATGACTGCAAGCAAACACACCCTTAGAGTAACTTTTCACTGTCACTTGCTCTTATTCCTGTTGACTGACATATCTCTCTTGCTGACCGCAGAGGTCTTATGATATTCGGGCTCGACTTTCTGAGTAGAAGAAGAAGCATATCAGTGTTGAACTTGACATTGAACTCGCAAAGAAGAACCTCAAGACTGCCCAACAAAGACGACCATCATGGGAGGTAATCATTTGACTGTCTTGTCTGTTTTGTAGCTCACACTTCCCACTTCTTTTTCTTTCAGTCTCTTTGAACCGAGTGACTTCACACAAGCAGATGTGCATAGTGGAAATCGTCAACTTCAGTCTCGTCTAAAGAGTGTTGTTTCTTTAGAGAGGATAAAGGAGGCTTTGAAGAAGAAGGATCTGGACCTTGTAGCTGCTCAGAAGGAAGCACGTGAGAAGATGAAGCTTGCGGACCAGAAGTTGGCTTCAGTCGGAAAATTGGAGGAGGAGAACGCGAAGTTGAAGACCGCCATCTCAGATGCTAATCAAGAAGTCGAGCAGCTGAAGAAGGACAAGGAGAGTCTGACCACTGAAGTCAGCAGCCTCAGAACCAAGACACACAAGCTAGACTCCTATGTGGAGCAACTCGCGTGAAACTTGTTCTGAAGCTTGAAGGTATGATCATTCGACTGGTTAATTTGTCGTCGACTGAAGTTTGTTGTCATATTGTCGACTCATTGTTTTTCGCGATGGGACAGAACTTTGTCAGGACTTTGAAGCTGAAACCGGGAGGGTCGAGACAGGTCTCGACCCCACCAATTGTCCTATGAAAGATGACGTTGCGATGAACCTGCTGCGATTTGAGTCACGCTTGGATGGTGCAGTCGCTTATCTGGCTCGACTGAAGGAGGAGATGACCCGAGTGGACACTGAGCTCTGGCCTCGGGTGGAACTTTCTCAAGACCTCGAGTAGCTGATGACTCGACTTAATCAGATTCCCGGCCGAGTGCAAGAGTGGAAGAAGTCCTCTGCTCGTTGTGGTGCTGATGTCGCCTTGTCATTGGTTCGAGTGCACTTCAAGGAGGCTAAGCAAGACAAGCCGGCCGCCCTCAAGGTAGCAAATACTAAGAAGCATTCCTTCGAGTCCTTTATGGACACCTTCCTCGAGGCAGCCACTCGTATTTCTAACATCATCAACCTCGACAGCTTCTGTGATCCGGCCAGTATTCCTCCCGCCGAGTGACTGAAAAACATTGTGCTTCACCTTTATTTGCCTCGGAATGCCGAGTGATTTTGTAATCGTTAAAAATCCTTCAGGCCTGATGCCCGAGTACTTTAATCTGCGGTTAGGAATCTTTGGATTTATCTTCGAATATGTTGCGTTTATCATCGATTGAAATTTGTTCTCTCGGATTGGTTTCTGTTTGTTCGACATAACTTCTCAGGAAGAATCAGCAGTCGACCAATTGGACGAGTCTTGGGCAGCATTGATCAGCTCATCAGCAAGGCACTCAGCAATGGTCTTGATGTTTCTGTCATCAGCAGGTCTGCAATCAGCAGTCGACCAGTTGGACGAGCCTTGAGCAGCATTGATCAACTCATCAGCAAGGCACTCAACAATGGTCTTGACGTTCTGCTGGATGGTCCTTTGACAGTGCACACAATCTCGTCCTTCTTCTTGACGGTGCAGCCCCCCCCCCCAGGGGGGGGGTCGTCGCCGACCCGCACCATTTGGCAGGACCGGTAGCTCGTTAACGAGTCTTGGGAAGAATCAGCAGTCGACCAGTTGGACGAGTCTTGGGAAGCATTGATCAGCTCATCAGCAAGGCACTCAGCAATGGTCTTGATGTTCCCGAAAGTGGTTCGCCTTGGCGACACGCTCAACCTCGTCCTTCTTCTTGACGGTGCAACTCTGGAGAGGAGGTCGTGGTCGACCCGCACTTTGCTAGGTCCCCGAGCGGGAAGATCAGAGGGTTTTTAAAACTTAGGCGAGTACTGGACTGCAGCTAAGCCCCCGAGTGGGAGGATTGCTCAGCACTTGGTAGGATTTTTCAAACTTAGGCGAGTACTGGACCGCAGCTAAGTTCCCGGGCGGGAGGATTGCTCACACGGTAGGATTTTTCAAACTTAGGCGAGTACTGGACTGCAGCTAAGCCCCCGAGCGGGAGGATTGCTCACCACTCAGTAGGATTTTTCAAACTTAGGCGAGTACTGTACTGCAGCTAAGCCCCCGAGCGGGAGGATTGCTCACATCAGTAGGATTTTCAACTTAGGCGAGTACTGTTGCGTAAGCCCGGGGGGATTGTACTCTCGTAGGATTTCAAACTTAGGCGAGTACTGGACTGCAGCTAAGCCCCCGAGCGAGAGGATTGCTCACCACTCGGTAGGGAATTTTTCAAACTTAGGCGAGTACTGGACTGCAGCTAAGACCCCCAAGCAGGAGGATTGCTCACCACTCGGTAGGATTTTTCAAACTTAGGCGAGTACTGGACTGTAGCTAAGCCCTGAGTGGCAGGATTGTTCACCACTCGGTAGGATTTTTCAAACTTAGGTGAGTACTGGCCTGCAGCTAAGCCCCCGAGCGGGAGGATTGTTCACCACTTGGTAGGATTTTTCAAACTTAGGCGAGTACTGGACTGCAGCTAAGCCCCCGAGCGGGAGGATTACTCACCACTCGGTAGGATTTTTCAAACTTAGGCGAGTACTGGACTGTAGCTAAGCCCTCGAGCGGGAGGATCAGTAGGATTTTTATCACTTAGGCGAGTACTGGACTGCAGCTAAGCCCCCGAGTGAGAGGCAGACTCACGACTTGGTAGGATTTTTATCACTTAGGCGAGTACGGGACTGCAGCTAAGCCCCCAGTGAGAGGTAGGCTCACCACTCGGTAGGATTTTTTATCACTTAGGCAAAACAGATTCGCAGCTAAGCCCCCGAGTAAGAGGCAAGCTCACCACTCGGTAGGATTTTTTATCACTTAGGCGAAACAGATTCGCAGCTAAGCCTCCGAGTGAGAGGTAGGATCACCATTCGGTAGGATTTTTATCACTTAGGCGAGTACTGGACTGCAGCTAAGGCCCCGAGTGAGAGGCAGACTCACCACTCGGTAGGATTTTTTATCACTTAGGCGAAACAGATTCGCAGCTAAGCCTCCGAGTGAGAGGCAGGCTCACCATTCGGTAGGATTTTTATCACTTAGGGGAAACAGATTCGTAGCTAAGGCACCCACTGGGAGTGGGTGTGATTTTAGAACATGTAAAAAATGAACAACAATCATTCAGAAGATTGTAAAATCATGTCTTTTGATAATCAAGCTAAAAGGTACTTCTTATTACATCTCATCAGTCCAAATACTTAAGAGTAAAAAGGGCGGAGCAGTTCCGCATTCCAAGCGTGTGGCTCATCTTTGTTGTGCTCGACGTTGAAGAGACGATATGCTCCGTTGGGGAGCACTTTGGTGACGACGAAAGGGCCTTCCCAAGCAGGAGCGAGCTTGTGTGTTTTCTGCTGGTCCACTCGGAGAACCAGGTCTCCTTCTTGAAATGCCCGACCCCTCACACTTCTGTCATGGAATCAACGCAAGTCTTGCTGATAAATGGTCGACCGGATCAAGTCCATCTCTCTTTCTTCTTCCAGGAGGTCGACCACATCTTGCCGAGCCTGCTCTGCTTCCTCTTCTGAGAAGAGTTCGACTCGTGGTGCGTTGTGGAGTAAATCACTCGGGAGTACGGCTTCGACTCCGTAGACTAAGAAGAAAGGATTCCGTCCAGTCGACCGATTAGGAGTTGTCCTCAATCCCCAAAGCACCGATGGGAGCTCATCAACCCAAGCCACTGATGCATGCTTGAGGTCACGCATCAACCAGGATTTCGGTCCTTTGAGGATCAATCCTTTCGCTTGCTCAGCCTGCCCATTCGACTAAGGATGAGCGACTGAAGCGTAATCGACCCTCGTGCCTTGGGAAGCACAAAAGGATCTGAATTCGTCAGAGTCAAAGTTCGATCCGTTATCCATAATAATGCTGTGCAGAACACCATATCTGAATATCAATTCTTTGATGAAGCTCATAGTTGTACTTGCTTCAAGATTCTTAATGTGCTTGGCTTCAATCCATTTGGTAAACTTGTCGACTGCCACCAGCACATGGGTAAATCCGCTCCTGCCAGTCCTCAGGGGTCCAACCATGTCCAATCCCCAAACAGCAAAAGACCAGATGAGTGGAATAGTCTTCAGAGCTAATGCAGGTTGTGGGACATGTTGGAGTAAAACTGACAACCTTCACACTTGTCCACTATTTCTTTTGCCATCTCGTTGGCATGTGGCTAGTAAAATCCGGCTCGGTATGCTTTGGCCACGATGGACCGAGAGGACGTATGGTGACCACGGGTCCCCGAGTGGATATCATTGAGGATCGTCCGCCCTTCTTCTGGCGTGATGCACTTCTGGCATACTCCAGTTACACTTTCTCTGAACAACTGACCTTTTATCACGGTAAAGGCCTTAGACCGTCGGATGATCTATCGAGCCTCTTCTTCCTCCTCTGGAAGTTCTTTCCTAAGAATGTATGCGATGTACGACACTTTCCAGTCGGGAGTGATGACCAAAACCTTCATGAATAAGTCGATCACGGCTGGGATTTCGACTTCAGTCGGATCTGTGACACTCTTGGGCTGTGGTGGTTCTTCGGTGAAACGATCTTCCTGAACTTAAGGTGAATGAATATGTTCCAAAAACATAGTTCGGGGAATGGTCTCTCTCTTTGAACTATCTTTGCCAACTCATCTGCATCTTGATTTTTCAGTCGGGGTATATGGTGAAGCTCCAAACCTTCAAACTTCTTTTCCAACTTTCTTACTGCATTGCAATAACCAGTCATGGCTGGGCTCATGACGTCCCACTCCTTCATCACTTGATTAACCACCAAATCTGAGTCGCCGTAGACCATAAGGCGACAGACACCGAGTGAAATGGCCATACGCAACCCGTATAAAAGTGCTTCATATTCGGCTTCATTATTGGAGGAATCAAAATGAATCTGGAGGACATAGCTAAGCTTGTCTCCACGGGGGGATACCAACACTACCCCAGCACCTGAACCATTCAGCATCTTGGAGCCATCAAAGAACATAGTCCAATGTTCCGAGTGAACTTGAGTCGGCAATTGCTGCTCAATCCCCTTGGCAAGGAAATCTGCGATTGCTTGGGACTTGATAGACTTCTTTGCCTCAAATTTGATATCCAATGGAAGGAGTTCAATCGCCCATTTTGCCACTCGACCAGTTGCATCTCTGTTATTCAAAATTTTAGATAGTGGTGCGTCGCTGACGACTCTAATGGAGTGATCAGAGAAATAATGCGCAACCTTCTTCATGGTCATGTATATTCCATAGAGAAGCTTCTGATAATGTGGATATCGCTGTTTGGATGGAGTCAAAACTTCAGAGAGATAATAAACTGGGCGTTGAACCTTGTGAGCTTTTCCTTCCTCTTCCCGCTCGACTGTGAGTACTGTACTGACAACTGGTCCAGTGGTTGCAATGTAAAGCAGTAAAGGCTCTTTGCTGACTGGCGCAGTGAGCACCGGCTGGGTGGAAAGCGAGGCTTTTAGCTCTGCAAATGCTGCGTCAGCTTCCTCAGTCCACTCGAACTTATCAAATTTCTTCATCAGTCGGTAAAGAGGCAAGGCCTTTTCACCGAAACGAGAAATGAACCGACTTAAGGCAGCCAAACAACCAGTCAAATTTTGAACGTCATGCACTCGCACAGGCCGTTTCATTCGGAGGATGGTATCAACTTTTTCTAGATTGTCGTCGATCCCTCGCTCGGAAACGAGAAAACCAAGTAACTTTCCTCCTGGAACTCCGAATGTGCACTTTGATGGATTAAGCTTGATATTGTACCTTCTTATGTTGGCAAAGGTTTCTGCGAGGTCAGTCAATAGGTCAGAACCCTTGCGAGACTTGACCACAATGTCATCCATGTACGCTTCCACATTCCGACTGATTTGAGTGAGCAGGCACTTCTGAATCATTCTCATGAATGTGGCTCCAGCATTTTTAAGACCAAAAGGCATGGTGACATAGCAAAAGCACCCGAATGGGTGGATGAATGTTGTTTTTATTTCATCGGGACCATATAGTCGGATATGATGATATCCGGAATATGCATCTAAAAAAGACAAGCGCTGACACCCCGCAGTCGAGTCAACAATCGGATCGATGCGGGGGAGAGGGAAGTGATTTTTCGGGCAGGCCCGATTGATATGCTTGAAATCAATGCACATACGAAGCGAATCATCCTTCTTAGGGACCATGACTACATTGGCAAGCCACTCGGAGTGGTAGATCTCCCGGATGAACTCCGCTGCTAGGAGCCGAGCTACTTCCTCGCCAATCGCCTTTCTCTTCTGCATGGCGGACCGCCGAAGATGCTCTTTGACGTGTTTTATCTTGGGATCAACGCACAAACGGTGCTCAGCCAGTTCTCTGGGTACACCCGGCATGTCAGAGGGTTTCCATGCAAATATGCCCCAGTTCTCACGGAGGAATTGGATGAGCGCTTCTTCCTATTTGCTGTCAAGTGTCATTGATATATGAGTCGGGGCGGCATTGGGATCGGTCGGCTGAATATGAATCGACTTTGTTTCACCAGACGACTGAAATGCAAAATCCGTGGTGGGCTTCTTGGGTCGGAGCAAATCACTCGGATCTGCATTCTTCTGATACTCTTGGAATTCAACTGCTGCCATCTACGCATCAGCAATTTTGGAACCTTTCTGGAAGCATTCCTCCACTTTCTACCGATTGCCAGTAACTATGATCACACCTTTGGGGCCAGGCATCTTCAACTTGAGATACACGTAACATGGTCGAGCCATAAAACGTGCATAGGCAGGCCTACCCAAAATGGCATGATAAGCACTCTGGAAATCCACGACTTCAAATGTCACTTTTCCTTACGGTAGTGCTTGGAGTCACCAAAAACCACGTCGAGAGCAATCTGGCCGAGTGATTCGGCTTTCTTTCCAGGGATAACGCCATGGAAACTCATGTTGCTCTCGCTAAGTTTGGACTTCGGAATGCCCATCCCTTTCAAAGTTTCAGCATACAGAATATTCAGACTGCTATCACCGTCCATCAGCACTTTAGTCAGTCGAGTGCCTCCGACCACAAGGTCGACCACCAATGCTTGCCTCCAAGGGGTGGCCACACGAGCAGGATGGTCAGATTGGTTGAATGTGATGGCTATCTGAGACCGCTTCAGGTATGTGGTCGTCGTCGCAGGAGTGACCATGTTCACCTCTCTATTAATAACTTTCAGCCGACTCTTGCTCTCAACATCAGCAAAAATCATGAGGGTGGAATTGAATTTGGGATAACCGTCGTCTTCCTCTTCATCCTCATCTTTGTCTGACTCCTTCTCCTTCTCACTGGGATGTTTTTCTCGTAACTGCTGGATCAGGAGTCGACATTGTCGAGTGGTATGCTTGGGGTAGATCAGATTACCTTCCTCATCCTTCTTTGTGTGGATGTGACACGGTAAATCCAACACATCATTCCCTGCTTGATCCTTTACCTTCTTAGGGGGCCAGGGCCCTTTAGGTTTTCCCTTAAAATTTCCTTGAGCCACTGCTGCAATCTCGCTGGGTGCTGCGGGTTCGGCTTTACGCTTCTGTTTCCAATTGGAATTACCTCCACCGGTCTCCTGGCCGACTGGCTTACTCTTTCCGCTACGGAGTCGATCCTTTTCCTCTTTGTTAGCGTACCACGTGGCTATTTCCATCATCCGAGTCAGAGTCATGTCACCAGTCCGACCGAACTTCTGTACCAACTCTCTGTACTTGACGCCTTCCTTGAAGGCAGACACTGCTTGATGCTCGGATACATTTTCAACAATGTGATGCAAAGTGGTCCACCTCTGAATGAAATCCCTCAAAGTCTCACTCGGTTTCTGCACGCAAGGCTGCAACTCTATCAATCCCGCTGGTCACTTGCAAGTGCCCTCAAAGGTTCTGACGAACACTCGAGCAAGTTCTTCCCAACTGTATATACTATTCGGAGCCAACTGAGTCAGCCACGCTCGGGCCGACCCTTCTAACATCAAAGGAAGATGTTTCATTGCTACCTCGTCATTTCCACCGCCAATATGTACAGGCACTCGGTAATCCTCAAGCAAGTTTAAGGCTTGGACTTTCCCGTGAACTTACTGACTCTGGTCGCCAACCTGAAGTTGGGAGGAATCACTACCGCCCTGATGGCTCTGCTGAAACACTCTGGACCGGAAACATGCACTTTGTTGCCACTCGGACAATCTCTGCCAGGGTCTTCTCTATGCGCTCTGTTCCAGTCGACTAGGCCTTGAACGAGGATGGATCTCACATCGAAGCCTGGCTCTCTTGGGTCGACCGGTGCCCTGCGCTCGCCACTGTGACGGCGTCTGTCATTGTTCTACCGAGGCACATACGACGCTTTCCTCGGAGGAGGCGTGGGCACTCAACGATGATTGTCGCGGTCAAGCGGATGATCATACTGTCCACGGCCCTGATGCCTCGTGCCACATTCCTAATTCTGGTCTGACCTATGCCAGCTTCCATGTGTGCATCATGTTTAAATTCAAATGAAATTTGAATTGAGGACTTTTCAAAGCCTCAGAAAACCCCTAAAAATAACCAACATTTAAATCGCATCAAATGAGTCCAAGAAAATGTTCCTGTTATTCTGTGAAAATATTGGCATGAGGTGAAATTCAAACCAATATTTTTGGAGTCACAGAAATAATTTATTTGGGCCTTTGATTTAAATCAATAATATATTTGGGTTGGAATTATTTGTGTTATATAAGAAATAATGTCCAAATAATCCTAAACCGATATGTTCCATGTTGGATATGTTCTAAACAATGGGAATGTGCAGTTAGGTGATTTTTGAAAATACCTAAGTATTTTTAGAAAAGCCACAAAGTTGCAGGAAAATAGAAAAACATAAATAAAAGAGAGAGAGAGCAACCACGTGGACTTACCTGCAGCCCACCTGGCCCAGCACCGTAGCAGCCCAGCCCAAAGGGGCAGCACCATCTTCTTCCTCCTCTGCCAGGAGGACAAACAGGTGCGTGGCGAGCGCTGACGCTGCCCCGGCCACCTCCTGCTTCCCCGGCCCCACCTAGCACACCACGAAGATGCCCAGTGTCCCCTCGCTCCTCTCCCTCACTCGTTGCACCCTCTCCCCTCCTCTGCTCTCTCTCCCTCTCACCACCGAACACCGCCGCCGCCGCCGTTCGCCATACCCGCAGCAGCAACCAACCCCGAGCCTCTCCGACGTGTCCACGAGCATCGCCACGCCTCCCTCGTCCTCTCTGTCTAGCCACGCATCGCCGGAGGCCCTGCATCAACGCCGTCTTCATCATCTTCGTCGCCGGCCGCCGGAGATCCCTCTCGCCGCCCCACTCGCTCCGGTGCTTCCCTGAGCATGCCAAGGCCACCTCTGAACTCGCCGTAAGCTCCCCTACTGATCACCTCTACTCACGTGCCCACTAGCTCATCGTAGCCCTCGTTTCCGTTGAGACCAAAACCTCACCGGTGCCGGACTTGTCGCCGTCGTCGTTTTGGTTCTCCTCCGTCAAAACCGAGCGCGTCACTGCACTCAGTGCACTCCCAGGAGCCCGTAGCACCCACCAGCTCCTCCTCCCATGCACCATGGCGCCGAATCCGTCGTTGCCCGAACTCCGGCCGCTGCCTTGGAGCTCGCCGCCGTCAGCTCAGGCCACCCCAGCTCCTCCCGTTCGCTCCATTAGATGCTCCGCATTGCCATCTAGCCGTAGCCGCAAACCACGAGTAAAACGGTGCCCTGTAGAGCATTCCCGAGCCGTCCCGTCGTCCCTGTCATCGCCGGCAACGAGCCGTGGACCAGGTCCGGCGAGTTTAACCCCGTTTGACCGGGGTTTGACTTCCCCCTGACCCACTGACGTGTGGGCCAGGCCCCTACTTAATTAAGCGATAGATTAATTAGCGTTAATTAACTTAGTTAGTTAGGTTAGCCACTGACATGTGGGCCCAGGCCTTAACTAAACTAGATTAGGTTCAGTTTAATTTTAATTAACCTTGTTGGTTAACTGTGTCACTGACGTGTGGACCCCACACGTCAGGTTTGACCTGGACCGGGTCAGTTGACCTGCTGACGTCACGGTGACGTAGTGCTGACGCCATAACTCATTTTCTGGATTAATTTTAATTCAAGAAATTCCAGAAAATAGTGCTAACTTCTAAAAATCATAGAAATTCAACCGTAACTCCAAATGAAATAAATTATATATATTAAAAATGATCAGAAAAATCCAATCTATCCATCTGTACCATTTTCATGCATGTTAGAACAACTTTTGTTCACTATTTAGGTCAAATCAATTAAATGGCATTTGATTAATCACATATGGAGTTTGAATTTGAATCTTGTATTCAAACCAACTTCATTTAATCTGTTGCTAGTTGCATTAGCTCAAATCACAGCATATTGCCATGTCATGATCATGCATCATATTGTGCATTGCATTGATTGTGTTCTTCCTTGTTTGCCGGTGATTGTCCCCTCTCAGTACACGATGTTCGAGGATGAGTTGGATGACACCGATGAAGAGCTATACTATCTTCAGAAGTGCCAGGCAAGCAAAACCCCCTTGTTCATTCCGATACAATCCCACTCTCTCGCTCCCGCTCTCTTTTACTGCATTAGGACAACAACGAATCAACTGTTACATGCTGCGGTAATTGAACCCCTTTCCTTTGCATGACATGTCATTGCCACAGTAAATAGATGAAACCCACTAGCATGAGTAGGAGTTGTTTGAGCCCTGATGTGCCTACTCATTCATGCTTGTTTGTCATGCCTGTTACTGCTTTGAGTTGAGTCAGGTCTGATTCATCGGGAATGAATTGGAATGTGGTGAACATGTCCTACTGTTGAGAGCTAAGTGTGTGAACACGATTTGGTAAAGGTAGCGGTGGGACGCCATGTAGGAGTACATGGTGGGTTGTCTCATTGCAGCCGTCCTCAGGAATTGAGTTCTGTGTTTGTGATCCATGAACAGTTACTACCACACATTGGGCTCCGGGCGCTCCAAGCTCTCTCGACTTATTAATCAACCTGAGCTCTGTCCAGGAGTTGCAACTAGTTTCTGGTGTTTGTAGGTAGTGTTAGTAGTCTACCAAGTGGCACCCAGTACAGGTGGGCTTGGGACAGACTAGGCACAGTGGCACGGTGTACCAAGTGGCACCTGGATGGTGGGCTTGGGAACCCTGCTCACATCGTTTGGGGCCATGAGCAACACCCCGGCCGGATCTCCTTGCGGATGGAACCTGAATAGGCGATAAACCTGGACAAGAGACTTGTGTGGTTAGTCAGGTCATGGTCAACTCCCTCGCCAGGCTTCCGCTTGAAGGTTGCCGAGATACACGAGGTGTACATGGCGGTAAGTGGCTAGAGCGTGTGTGAAGAAGTACAACCCTGCAGGGTTAATATGATCTATTCGAATAGCCGTGTCCGCGGAAAAGGACTTCTGGGTTGCCTGTACAGTTCATAGACAAGTGAAAGTGGATACTCTAAAATACGCAAGATAAGCGTGAGTGCTATGGATGGCATTCTCGTAGAGAGATGGGAGCGGATCCATAGTGGTGTATTGATATGGTGAATATGTGGATTCGTGTGCGCCACCTCAAAAGAGTTACTTGCAGTCGTAGTTCGGGATAGCCACTGAGTCAAAGCTGGCTTGCTGCAGTTAAACCCCACCACCCCTTTGTTGATAATGGTGCATATGTAGTTAGTTCTGATGTAAGTCTTGCTGGGTACATTTGTACTCACGTTGCTTAATTTGTGTTTTTGTAGAGAGATTTCAGTCTCGCTAGTAGTTCCACGTGGACTTCGACGTTTAGCTTGTTACCTCAGCTACGATCTTGTGCCCTCGGCAGGATCTGGTAGATAGACAGGCTTCTCAGCCTTTTTCATTTGTACATGTCTGTACTCAGACATGTTAAGTTTCCGCTTGTGCTTTGACTTGTATGCTCTGAATGTTGGGTCATGAGACTCATGTTTGTAATATCTCGCTCCTCGGAGGCTATTGAATAAATACTTTGAGTCGTAGAGTTATGTTGTGATGCCATGTTGTATTTGCACATATCGAGCATATTGTGTGTATGATTTGAAATGCTTGATATGTGTGGGATCTGACTATCTAGTTGTTAATCCTTGGTAGCCTCTCTTACCGGGAAATGTCTCCTAGTGCTTCCACTGAGCCTTGGTAGCTTGCTACTGCTCAGGAACACTTAGGCTGGCCGGCATGTGTCCTTCTTCGTTCCTGTGTCTGTCTCTTCGAGGAAATGTCATGCGGTGTCTACCGGAGTTCTGTTAGCCTGCTTACAGCCCAGTGTACTGGAGTCCTGCTAGCCCAGTTGCTACAGCCCGGATTCACTCGCTGATGGCCGACACGTTCGTTGTTGGGTCATGTATGCCTATCCCTGTAAGTTAGTGCCACTTTGGGTTCATGACTAGCCATGTCAGCCCGGGTTCTTTGTCATATGGATGCTAGCGGCACTATCATATACGTGAGCCAAAAGGCGCAAACGGTCCCGGCCAGGGAAGGTGGCACCCATGGGAATACCATGCGTGAGGCTGCAAAGTGATATGATGTGTTACATGGTAGATCGGTGTGACTTAGGATCAGGGTCCTGACAGCTTTGGTATCAGAGCTTGACTGCCTGTAGGATTATCAAGCCAAACTGGTCGAAGTTGAGTCTAGAAATTCTTTAGTTATATGTAGGGGAATTGATTGTGGGATGGAACGTAAGGCTCTTTTTACTCCTTATACCTTATGCCCTTTTGATCTGAGTCATCTTATCTTTCCTGCGGGGTTAAGGAACTAGGCTCTCTCTTCCTTCTATCAGGATCACGTGTTACTAATCCGTAGACTTGTAGGATTGATGGTTCTAATCTTCAGTTCGGTTCCTACTACTCCCGTGTATTCATAGTTGATCTCAGAACCTTGATATTATGATGATCGAGTGGTTATGCCACCACTTTTCAAGATGTCTCAAACCTTTTCAAGCATTTACAGCCGTTATGCTGTCCGAGTCATCCTAGGCTTCTAAACAATCCGATGCATTTGCAAATCCCTTCTTCCCGTTCCCGATGTCCTCTCTGGCCAGTTTAACCACACTAATCGGTGAGTTGAGGTACTCTATTGCCTTGACATATATGTTGGAATTATTATTATGGCCCTAGGTGTCTTGGAGCATTACCTAGTAATCTAGCCATGTTTGAGTTCCCAGTGTGATGATTCTGGCCATCATTCTCGAGAGCATCTCGTGATGCCACTTAGTAGTAGGCATTCTATTCCTGGGTTTTCGAACCAAGATTCACCCTACTTACTTCATGTTGATAGTGTTCCTAGTTCCTTTAGGTTATTAGTAACCTTTGCATTAGTCCTCGAGGTCCGTGGTATATCGTTCTTCCAAATACCATGAACTACTTATGGCAGTAGTTCCTTGTCAAACCGAAAGATCACAACCAGAGTGCTCTTGACGAGTTCTCGATTCTATGCTGCTACTCTGCCAGTTCTACCCTTCTTCATGGGTTATCCAGAAGAAATATGATGAGATATGCTCGACATACTAATCTATGCATCCATGACTCAGAAAATCATATGTTCCTTTGAGTTGTCCCTCTTTAGTTGTATTCCGACCCTCGTCTATCAATTGATAGTTAGGAGTAGTTGTGCCTCGTGTTCATCGATGCCCGTTATTCTTGTGGTCCGTCAAGTCATTCTATTCCAGAGTGACTAGGAGAAACAAACTCCAGTACCTCATCCATACGCAGGATTGGGTCAAAGCAGTTGTGTTCTGCAGATCAAAATGCTAATCTAGCTCTTGTTCTGTTCTACCTTGGAGTATTACCATCTTTATATCAGGAATTTCATGGGAATTGCACACCATCCTATGAACTCTTGATACAGTGATACTTCTCGCCCTCATTATTCATTTCTCGGTATCTGTGTTGTTGCAACCGGAATGCCGACAGGTGCACTATGATGTGTGAAATCTATACTCCTAGTAACTCTGTTGCTTGGTAGTTAAAGGACAATAATTTCATTCTTAGCGTGTTGGTTTTGAATCATCATTCTAAGATAGATTGTGCTACCTAGTCCTTATTTCCGGTGCACTCTTCGATCAATGAGTTAGGATTGTGCCAATCCCTCGCTCTTTTGATCATATCATCTTGCCCTGAAAAGTAAGATTGTTCTCGAGCTTAGTTACATATCGGTGGTTTGTGATTTTCCGAATATCTTCTCGGAAGTATCACCAGGTCGTCACCTGACCGCTATGTTGAGCTCGTGATCAAGTTGGTTTTCTTATAAACCACCCCTTCTCCAAGAATCTGTGTTGGATACCCCTGAGCTAGTTGGTTAAGCTGAATAGCAACTTGGAGAGTTGGAAGATAAAAGCTTGTCCGACTCAGTTCATTCCAAAGGGTTATCCTTGTGCATGTGTGTTGAAGAAAGATGATATCTTCATTGGTTGATCCTCGTGGTCAATTGTTGGATCTATTGTCTTACCCAAACCTTTGATTTGAGTATGGGCTATCATCAAATCAAAATCAGAACCAATGATATTCGTAATTTTGTCTTACTCGTGGTTGTTCCTCGAGCATACACCATTATATCTTTCGGGTCTGACCTATGCTTTAACCTTGTTCACATAATTGTGGAATTCCACTTATATGGATACCTGGATGAACTGTTGTTGAGCCCATTAGCAACATTGTTATCTTCCCCATGATTCGTGTTGAACATCCAGCTAGTATTGGAAACTTTATAAGCATTATCTTCATGTCCCGTTCATGAAGCATATGTTTGGAAGAAAGAAGTGACTTTCCCTAATTCACGTGCATTTGATGTAAGTTGCCGCCATGACTTCAGGAAAGCTTGTTTTTGCCTCCTTAGGAATCATCCCAAGTTAGTCATGCACGTGCGAAGTGCCCTATGGTTTGATAGGTTGGCCGCCTCCATTCTATATGTGTTTCCTAGCACACCAAGCCACTGACTGATTTGTTCAAGGAGAAGGAGTTCCTTCATAAGAGCTAATCCGGACTTATGAATGAACTTCGATATCCTCGATGATGGTTCCCTATCGGAACTCGGTAGTGTTTTATTGTAAGACTGCCATGTGATCATGTTTTGTCTGGGACAACGTGTTCACATGTGTGTAGCAGAACCAGCTCATGTTTTGGAGCTTGCTATCGTAGTTCATTTCCCGAGAATCTCGCAACGTCATCTCGTCGATTTGTGTTGCAAACTTTTATTTTTCTTTCTAGACTTGATGAGTCTGGAATATCCTGTCACCAACCAGATCTGAATCTCAGGCAGATATGATGGTTGGAACATTTCTCAAGAACTATAATATTGGTCTCTCGATAACCGGTAAAGTGGATGTCGTGGCCAACACACCCAGCCGGAAGACCTATTATTGTAGTATCTTGATTGAAGAAGTTGGCCACCTCCCCATAAGCATCTCGCGGGATTTACCTCTGTAGTTATCCCTTATGGATTCTTGAGCTCCCGAAGTCCGACCTGTTACTTGATGTTCTAGATACCAAACCATTTCAATGAATGGGTTACACTAGCACATCAAGGAGAACATTAGAAGCGGAGTGCTAAATGTCTCTCGGTCGATCATCCAGATATTGTTCCCCTTGGCCTCGCTAAGGTGAAATCTGAGAAGGTGTTATCTTCCTTTGCTTCTGCATCATCCATCACTATTCATCATGGTAGTATGATGTGTCGCCATGATCCTCGGCATGGATGTTGGTAAGACCCTGATGAATATGGAAATGCTCAAGTTCTTGAGATCCCGCTCAAGCACTAGGTGCTATCATAGGCACTAACTGGGATTGCTCCTAGTTTCTTTGGTTATGCTATAACTTTTCAACAGTGGACTCACTATCTACTGTTGAGCCTCTCCCCAGTTACTAGAATCATTCCCAACATTTGCACCTTGTTTCCAGCTTGCACACCATCGTGCCACCCTACCCTGGATTACCCTTCTCAGTAATTACTGATCACGATCATTTTCATATGTGGTCCTACCATGGGCCCTATCCATCTCCGATGATAAGCAAAATCATCCATTGCGTTGTCTTCAACAAGGTAATCCACATCATCCATTCCAGTCCGAGTATGCCATTCTACCAAACTCCTTCAAACGATTACTCGAGAATTGCCTCAGGCTGGTATAGAGAATTTTATTGATCTCTGAATCAAAAGTAATCCTTTTGCCACTTAGGGGATAATTCTACGGGTCACCCTCCTCTAAGGTTCCGTTGCAATCTCATGGCAACTCAAATCCTCGCTATGATGACAACCGTTCACCACCCTCTTTGATATGGAATTGTTGTCTACCTAGTGACCCTCGTCATCTGCTGCACTCCATCCCTCTAGATGTGTGCCTCGTGCCTCAACTCGAGAGATGTTGCTATGTCTCACTCCATGAGTTGATCCTAAGTTGCCCGATCTTCGAGAAGATCGATCCTTCTAGAGTCTCCTTCTCTCCTTGTCATGTTAGCTGGAGTTCTTAGAACAAAACGACAAGACAAAGATGGTGATCGAATCAACGCCCTTATGAAGTGCACCCTGGATTGTGAAGATCGTGTTAGTTTGCGTTCCCCCTTCATCTTACCCTACGCTTGAATCTCGGGACGAGATTTTTGCTTAGTGGGGGTGAGTTGTCACATTCCTAATTCTGGTCTGACCTATGCCAGCTTCCATGTGTGCATCATGTTTAAATTCAAATGAAATTTGAATTGAGGAATTTTCAAAGCCTTAGAAAACCCCTAAAAATAACCAACATTTAAATCGCATCAAATGAGTCCAAGAAAATGTTCCTGTTATTCTGTGAAAATATTGGCATGAGGTGAAATTCAAACCAATATTTTTGGAGTCACAGAAATAATTTATTTGGGCCTTTGATTTAAATCAATAATATATTTGGGTTGGAATTATTTCTGTTATATAAGAAATAATGTCCAAATAATCCTAAACTGATATGTTCCATGTCGGATATGTTCTAAACAATGGGAATGTGCAGTTAGGTGATTTTTGAAAATACTTAAGTATTTTTAGAAAAGCCACAAAGTTGCAGGAAAATAGAAAAACATAAATAAAAGAGAGAGAGAGCAACTCACCTGGACTTACCTGCAGCCCACCTGGCCCAGCACCGTAGCAGCCCAGCCCAAAGGGCAGTACCATCTTCTTCCTCCTCTGCCAGGAGGACAAACAGGTGCGTGGCGAGCGCTGACGCTGCCCCGGCCACCTCCTGCTTCCCCAGCCCCACCTAGCACGCCACGACGATGCTCCGTGTCCCCTCGCTCCTCTCCCTCACTCGCTGCACCCTCTCCCCTCCTCTGCTCTCTCTCCCGCTCACCACCGAACGCCACCGCCGCCACCGTTCACCATAGCCGCAGCCACAGCCAACCCCGAGCCTCTCCGACGTGTCCACGAGCATCGCCACGCCTCCCTCGTCCTCTCCTTCTAGCCACGCATCGCCGGAGGCCCTGCACCGACGCCGTCTTCATCATCTTCGTCGCCGGCTGCCGGAGATCCCTCTCGCTGCCCCGCTTGCTCCGGTGCTTCCCCGAGCATGCCAAGGCCACCTCTGAACTCGCCGTAAGCTCCTCTACTGATTACCTCTACTCACATGCCCACTAGCTTATCGTAGCCCTTGTTTCCGTCGAGACCGAAACCTCACCGGTGCCAGACTTGTCGCCATTGTCGTTTTGGTTCTCCTCCCTCCAAACCGAGTGCGTCACTGCACTCACTGCACTCCCAGGAGCCCGTAGCGCCCACCATCTCCTCCTCCCATGCACCCTGGCGCCGAATCGGTCGTTGCCCGAAGTCCGGCCGCCGCCTTGGAGCTCACCGCCGTTGGCTCAGGCCACCGCAGCTCCTCCCGTTCACTCCATTAGATGCTCCGCATTGCCAGCTAGCCGTAGCAGCAAACCACGAGTAAAACGGTGCCCTATAGAGCATTCCCGAGCCGCCCCGTCGTCCCTGTCGTCGCCGGCGACGAGCCGTGGACGAGGTCTGGCCGGTTTGACCCCGTTTGACCGAGGTTTGACTTTCCCCTGACCCACTGACATGTGGGCTAGGCCCCTACTTAATTAAGCCATAGATTAATTAGCGTTAATTAACTTAGTTAGTTAGGTTAGCCACTGACATGTGGGCCCAGGCCTTAACTAAACTAGATTAGGTTCAGTTTAATTTTAATTAACCCTGTTGGTTAACCATGTCACTGACGTGTGGACCCCACACGTCAGGTTTGACCTGGACTGGGTCAGTTGACCTGCTGACATCACAGTGACGTAGTGCTGACGCCATAACTCATTTTCTGGATTAATTTTAATTCAGGAAATTCCAGAAAATAGTGCTAACTTCTAAAAATCATAGAAATTCAACCGTAACTCCAAATGAAATAAATTATATATGAAAAATGATCAGAAAAATCCAATCTATCCATCTGTACCATTTTCATGCATGTTAGAACAACTTCTGTTCACTATTTAGGTCAAATCAATTAAATGGCATTTGATTAATCACATATGGAGTTTGAATTTGAATCTTGTATTCAAACCAACTTCATTTAATCTGTTGCTAGTAGAATTAGCTCAAATCACAGCATATTGCCATGTCATGATCATGCATCATATTGTGCATTGCATTGATTGCGTTCTTCCTTGTTTGCCGGTGATTATCCCCTCTCAGTAGACGACGTTCGACGATGAGTTCGATGACACCGATGAAGAGCTATACTATCTTCAGAAGTGCCAGGCAAGCAAAACCCCCTTGTTCATTCCGATACAATCCCACTCTCTCGCTCCCGCTCTCTTTTACTGCATTAGGACAACAACGAATCAACTGTTACATGCTGCGGTAGTTGAACCCCTTTCCTCTGCATGACCTGTCATTGCCACAGTAAATAGATGAAACCCACTAGCATGAGTAGGAGTTGTTTGATCCCTGATGTGCCTACTCATTCATGCTTGTTTGTCATGCCTGCTACTGCTTAGAGTTGAGTCAGGTCTGATTCATCGGGGATGAATTGGAATGTGGTGAACATGTCCTACTGTTGAGAGCTAAGTGTGTGAACACGATTTGGTAAAGGTAGCGGTGAGAGGCCATGTAGGAGTACATGGTGGGTTGTCTCATTGCAGCCGTCCTCAGGAACTGAGTTCTGTGTTTGTGATCCATGAACAGTTACTACCACACATTGGGCTCCGGGCGCTCCAAGCTCTCTTGACTTATTAATCAACCTGATCTCTGTCCAGGAGTTGCAACTAGTTTCTGGTGTTTGTAGGTAGTGTTAGTAGTCTACCAAGTGGCACCCGGTATAGGTGGGCTTGGGACAGACTAGGCACAGTGGCACGGTGTACCAAGTGGCACCCGGATGGTGGGCTTGGGAACCCTGCTCACATCGTTTGGGGCCGTGAGCGACACCCCGGCCGGATCTCCTTGCGGATGGAACCCGAATAGGCGATAAACCTGGATGACAGACTTGTGTGGTTAGTCAGGTCATGGCCGAATCCCTCGCCAGGCTTTCGCTTGAAGGTTGTCGAGATACACGAGGTGTACATGGCGGTAAGTGGCGAGAGCGTGTGTGAAGAAGTACACCCCTGTAGGTTAATATGATCTATTCGAATAGACGTGTCCGTGGAAAAGGACTTCTGGGTTGCCTGTACAGTTCATAGACAAGTGAAAGTGGATACTCTAAAATACGCAAGATAAGCGTGAGTGCTATGGATGGCGTTCTCGTAGGGAGATGGGAGCGGATCCATAGTGGTGTATTGATATGGTGAATATGTGGACTCGTGTGCGCCACCTCAAAAGAGTTACTTGCAGTCATAGTTAAGGATAGCCACTGAGTCAAAGCTGGATTGCTGCAGTTAAACCCCACCACCCCTTTGTTGATAATGGTGCATATGTAGTTAGTTCTGATGTAAGTCTTGTTGGGTACATTTGTACTCACGTTGCTTAATTTATGTTTTTGCAGAGAGACTTCAGTCTCGCTAGTAGTTCCACGTGGACTTCGACGTTTAGCTTATTACCTCAGCTACGATCTTGTGCCCTCGGCAGGATCTGGTAGATAGACAGGCTTCTCAGCCTTTTTCATTTGTACATGTCTGTACTCAGACATGTTAAGTTTCCGCTTGTGCTTTGACTTGTATGCTCTGAATGTTGGGTCATGAGACTCATGTTTGTAATATCTCGCTCCTCGGAGCCTATTGAATAAATACTTTGAGTCGTAGAGTTATGTTGTGATGCCATGTTGTATTTGCACATATCGAGCATATTGTGTGTATGATTTGAAATGCTTGATATGTGTGGGATCTGACTATCTAGTTGTTTATCCTTGGTAGCCTCTCTTACCGGGAAATGTATCCTAGTGCTTCCACTGAGCCTTGGTAGCTTGCTACTGCTCCGGAACACTTAGGCAGGTCGGCATGTGTCCTTCTTCGTTCCTGTGTCTGTCCCTTCGAGGAAATGTCACGCGGTGTCTACCGGAGTCCTGTTAGCCTGCTTACAGCCCGGTTTACCAGGGTCCTGCTAGCCCAGTTGCTACAGCCCGGATTCACTCGCTGATGGCTGACACGTTCGTTGTTGGGTCATGTATGCATGTCCCTGTAAGTTAGTTCCACTTTGGGTTCATGACTAGCCATGTTAGCCCGGGTTCTTTGTCATATGGATGCTAGCGGCACTATCATATACGTGAGCCAAAAGGCGCAAACGGTCCCGGGCCAGGTAAGGTGGCACCCATGGGATACCGTGCGTGAGGCCGCAAAGTGATATGATGTGTTACATGCTAGATCGGTGTGACTTAGGATCGGGGTCCTGACACCTCGGGAGCGAGCTTGGGCTGTGGGCCGACTGAACCGTATCCGCTACTACGGATCTGCTGTGAATCCTATTCCACGACTGGGAAACTGCTGTGTTCTGCTCTCCAGCCGCCCGGAGCAAGGCCCTGATCTGCATCAGCCCTCTGCCACCCTCCGACTGGGAAGGTTGGATCGATTCTGCTATTCGGGCTGCAGCTGCGATGTTCTGAATCGGAGTACGGTATACCTTAGCTGGAGGCAGGAAAAGTTACCGTCGACTGGAATCAGGGACCCACTCCCGAGCACGCTCGTCGAGAGCACGCTCAAGGTTCTCCAATCGAGTGTGCTCAGCCAAATTAGCCAGGCGCACCTCTTCCAAGGCTCGAGCCTCGGGGGTTTCTCCAACGATGGGCATGTGGAGTTCATCCATGTTGCGGCGACGAAGTTCTTCCCTCCGCTGCGAAGAAAGGGGCTTGGGATGGTATTCCTCATGGAAGCGCGATGGATCGCCGCCACCATCTTCGCCGTCTTCACGATGGAAGCCAGGTGGACCACGTGGTTCATCCACCATCAAGACTTCGGCCGCAGGGTCGCTGCTATCGCACTCGGATGCGGTCTCCGTGGAGCCAGTCGATAGATCGAACATGCCGTGGAGAGTTTCGTCAGGCTCGATTGCCGCAACTTGATGGGTGGCTGAATGCCGAGCCACCACGTGTTTCACCCACCACTAAAGCCACGATCGACGGGATCGCTTGCGGCAGAGAACAACGGGGAAGGAAGACACCATCGGAGTCGACTGATACTGAGTCGACGGCTGCCGGAGAAGGACATTGCGAACACACGCGTGGGAGTGCATCACCCCTCGGACGGGGAGCGCCTCAATGTCCACGGGAGCTTCTTGAAGCCACACGGAGTCGTCGGCGATGAAAAAGAGCGCGCCAAGACGGATCTCGCGGCCCTCAGCAAATCCGCCGCCGGGAACCATGATGATGATGATCGGAAAAACTTGCAACTTCACCAACAAGTCGCTAAGACACCCGCCCCATGGTGGGCGCCAACTGTCGTGGTTCTAAGGCTGACAGTATAAAGGGGGGTAGGTAGGGAGAGGCAAGATCTTAGCTATGGTGAAGGTGTACACACGAGTTTTACAAGTTCAGGCCCTTCTCGGTGGAAGTAACAACCCTACGTCTCGGTGCCCGGAGGCGGTCGATTGGATTATATGTGTGACGTTACAGGGGGTGCGAACCCTTGTGCCAGAGGAGGGGGTGGCTTATATAGAGTACGCCAGGACCTCAGCTCCCCTCCGTTACAAGGGACTTAATGTACATAAAGTGGGGGCGTTACTGGTAACGCCAGCCTTAAGTGTTGTTAATGACCTTTAAAGACTGCAGAGTGAACGCCTGCCCGTTGAAATGCTGAGTGACTCCTGGTCTTCGGTAGGTCGAGTGATTCTCTGGATGGTCGAGTGACAGTAAGGAGAAGGACGCCCGAGTGACCTGTTTGTCGAGTGGATTGCACTCGACATCTTTGACTAGGGGTCCCTTGCTGTCTCTTGGACTCCTTATCTTCTAGGTTACTGACCTTGGGTAGGGCGTGTAGGTATGGCCTATGACCCTACCCCAGGTCTGTATCCTCATCAACACGTCCCCTAAAAAAAGAAGTTGACGCATATTCCTCTCTGCGTGGGCATCCACTGCCACGTCTTCCCCCGCTCTGTGTCGTCCCCTTCCTAGGCCTCGCCATCGTCCACCGCCGTGGTGCTCTCGGTGCGGCGTGGTCAATGTTGTCAACGACCGACTTCCATCGGAAGAGTACTGTACGTGGAGAGGCTGACAGCTGGGTCCACGGCAGCCGCAAGGAAGTGCCTCCTTATTACGCGCAAAATAATTATTCCTCCACCTGACAGCAGGGACCCACCGGACGAGCCACCGTATTTTGCGAAAAAAACGTTTCCCCCCTGACTGCTGGGACCCACCGGACGGGCCACCGTATTTCGTGAAAAAATGTTCTCCCCTCTATCAGCTCGGACCCATCGGAAGTGCCTCCTTATTACGCACAAAAAAATGAATACTCCCCCTGCTAGCTGGGACCCTCCTTGGTTGGAGGCTGACTTGTGGGCCTACTAATTTGACGGGGACGAAGGGCTTTGTCAACTTAGTCAATATGAATGATTCTCGCTCCAGTGACCGTACGATGTCCATCCAACGACCGTAGTGCTTCTTCAACCTCTAGCCTTTGTGCTCCAGCCGCCCAAAGCAGCGCCGGTCGTGCCGTATGCTCCTGTCTCCCGTGACCGGCTGTGCTGCCGCCAAGGCCTCGCCGCCCCCTACTATTCCCACCACTGGCTAGATTCTACGGCGACAGCAGCCTCACACCGCAGCCAAACTAGGGAACCCTCGTACTCCTCTCCGCGTGGGCATCCATTACCGCATCTTCCCCGGCTCCGCGTCGTCCCCTTCCTAGGCCTCGCCACCGTCCACCGCCATGGTGCTCTCGGCGCGGCGTGGTCAACATGGTCAAGCAACGACTTCCGTTGCACGTGGACTGTATGTGGAGAGGCTGACAGCTGGGTCCAAGGCCGCAGCAAGGAAGTGTCTCCTTACTATGCGGAAAATAATGATACCTCCACCTGACAGCAGGGACCCACCGGACAGGCCACTGTATTTCGCGAAAAAAATGTTTCCCCCTGACTACTGGGACCCACCAGCTACATCTTCGCATGCAAGGAAGTTCCTGACAGTCAGGACCCACCAGGTCGAAGCGTACGTAGCGTTGTCATTCTGGTCGCGAACGTGTACGTACATACTGGTGGATGTAGAGGCGCGCACGTGTCGTAGTAGAGGCGTGCACGTAGCATGTACACGTACGTACATCGGCCAGTGTGCAAGAAAGAAAATACGGTCATGTATGTACATACGGGCGGGGTCTCGAACGCCTACTCGCGCATACGTACGGCCAGGGCTCGTGTACATGGCTGGGTTAAAACGGAGAAACAGCGTCATCGTCGTGTTCATGGGGAGCCAACCGGCTGGGTCAGAACAAAATGCGTTGTCGTGTTCATCAGGAGGGCTTGGATGGAAAAGGCGATGAAAACGAGGCCTTACATACCGCAGAACGGAGGAAACGGCCTTGTGTTCAACCGGCCACGTTCGAAACGGGATCCTGTTCATTGGGAGGGGTCTGGCGTACCGCAAAACGGAGGAAACAGACTTGTGTTGGACCTCCTCGGTCGAAACGGGGTCCTATTGATCGGGAGGGGTGTGGCGTACCGCAAAACGGATGAAACGGACTTGTGTTGGAGCTCTACGGTCGAAACGGGGGTCATGTTCATTGGCGTACCGCAAAACGGGACTCCACGGGATACTGTTCATCTCCACCGTCGACCTCCTCCAGCCTCCACGGGCTACTGTTCATCCACCGTCGACCTCCTCCAGCCTCCACCTGCGACTGTTCATCCACGAGCTCCTGTTCATCCAGCCTCCACCGCGCGCTACTCCACCGGCTACTGTTCAACCACCCCTCTTCACTGGCTCCTGTTCAACCACCCCTCCACCGTCTACTGTTCATCCAGCCCTCCACGGGGTCGTCCTGTTCTTCCAGTCCTCCATGGGGTACTGTTCATCCAGCCCCAACCGGCTCGATCGATCGGGGTCCTGTTCATTCCGAGGCAACGCCACGGGGTCCTGTTCATCCACCCCCACCGCTCACTGTTCATCCACCCCCCCCCCGCAACGCTCACTGTTCATCCAGAGGCAACATCGATCGGTTTCAGTTAGCAGCTGTAGCAAAGGAATCGCTCAATCGGGTTCAGTTAACAGCCATCGATCGATCGCTCGGGCTCAGTAACGCTTAGCCTGCAGTGCAATTGCTCCGGTTCAGTTAGATCCCAACACCTCGCTCGGTTTCAGTTACAGTCAACGCCTAGCACACACGGACGTACGTGTACGAGAGAAACGCGCATCGCTCGGCCCCAACCACCCACCATAACCGGGAACACCCCGATATTTTCCTCGCCCTCGCTTCTACCACGGTTTTTTCCATCATGGACGGTCCAAAGAATGTCATGCAGCTACGTCTCCGGCCCGCCCAGGACGAAAAGCCCATTTTCTGTCATGATTTTTTGTCATAGAAGTAGGAGCCCACCACATCTATGATGATACCGGGTTTTGTCACAATTATTGTCAAAGAAGTGTCAGAAGTATGACAGGAAAAATTCCGTTTGACCCAAAATGTCATGGATGTATCTTTTTTGTAGTGCCCCTATGGCCCATGTAGGCCCAATATTTCCCCGAGGGGTTTCCGGTAACTCCTTGGTACTTTGAAAAATACCTGAACCACTCCGAAACCATCCCGGTGTCCGAATACCATCATCCAATATATCAATCTTTACCACTCGAACATTTAGAGACTCCTCGTCATGTCCGTGATCTCATCCGAGACTCTAAACAAACTACGGTCACCAAAACACATAACTCATAATACAAATCATCATCGAACGTTAAGCGTGCGGACCCACTGGGTTCGAGAACTATGTAGACATGACCGAGACACCTCTTCGGTGAATAACCACTAGTGGAACTGGATGCTCATATTGGCTCCCACATATTCTACGAAGATCTTTATCGGTCGAATGGTTATGACAACATACGTTATTCCCTTTGTCATCGGTATGTTACTTGCCCGAGATTTAATCGTCGGTATCTTCATACCTAGTTCAATCTCGTTACCGGCAAGTCTCTTTACTCATTCCGTAATGCATCATCCCGTAACTAACTCATTAGTCACATTTCGTGCAAGGCTTATTCTGATGTGCATTACCGAGAGGGCCCAGAGATACCTCTCCGATACAAATCCTAATCTTGATCTATGCCAACCCAATAAAACAACTTCGGAGATACCTGTAGAGCATCTTTATAATCACCCATTTATGTTGTGACGTTTGATAGAACACAAGGTATTCCTCCGGTATTCGGGAGTTGCATAATCTCATAGTCAAACGAACATGTATAAGTCATGAAGAAAGCAATAGCAGTAAAACTTAACGATCATTATGCTAAGCTAACAGATGGGTCTTGTCCATCACATCATTCTCCTAATGATGTGATCTTGTTCATCAAATGACAACACATGTCTATGGTTAGGAAACTTCACCATCTTTGATTAACGAGCTAGTCTAGTAGAGGCTTACTAGGGACTTTGTTTTGTCTATGTATCCACACATGTATCAAGTTTCTGGTTAATAGAATTCTAGCATGAATAATAGATATTTATCATGATATATAGAAATACAAAATAACAACTTTATTATTTCCTCTAGGGCATATTTCCTTCAGTTTGGATATGATTGGACCGTTAAGAACCAGCAGAAGTGGTTTCACTCATTTGCTCGTAGCAGTCGACAAGTTCACTAAATGGATTGAAGCAAAACCTATCAAGAACTTAGACTCAAGCATAACCGTCAGTTTTATCAGAGAATTGGTATTCTGATACGGAGTTCCGCATAGCATCATCACGGACAACGGCTCAAACTTTGATTCCAATGAGTTCAGAGCATTATGCGCTTCCCAAGGCACTCAGGTCGACTATGTATCCTTTGCGCACCCACAGTCGAATGGACAAGCTGAAAGAGCAAATGGTTTGATTCTCCAAGGGCTGAAACCCCGATTGATGCGCGACCTCAAGCATGCAGTTGGGGCTTGGGTGACTGAGTTGTCGTCTATTTCGTGGGGATTAAGGACAACTCCCAACGGGTCGACTGATCGAACCCCTTTCTTCATGGTGTACGGGGCTGAAGTTGTGCTTTCGAGTGACTTGCTGCACAATGCACCCCGGGTGGAACTTTTCTCAGAGGCCGAGGCAGAGCAAGCACGTCAGGACGCCGTTGATCTCCTGGAGGAAGAGCAAGAGATTTCTTTGATCCGGTCGACCATCTATCAGCAAGACCTTCGTCAATTCCACACCCAAAACGTCAATGGTCGAGCATTCCAAGAAGGAGACCTTGTGCTCCGAGTGTATCAACAACGGCCTCATAAGCTCGCACGTTCCTAGGAAGGCCCCTTCATCGTCACCAAGGTGCTCCACAATGGGGCGTATCACCTTTACAACCTAGCCAAGAAGAAAGACGAGCCGCGCTCTTGGAACACGGATCTGCTCTGCCGCTTTTATACTTAAACACTCGGATTGTCGAGATGTAATAAGAATATTTTCAGATTGTTTATCAAAGACATGATTCCTGCAGTCTCATAATGATTGTTCTCGCATAAACATACGTTCAAATCCCCCAGTGGGTGGATTAGCTGCGAACAAGATTCGCCTAAGTTTCAAAAATACTCCGAGTGGTGAGCAACCCTCCCACTCAGGGGGCTTAGCTGCGAACCAGATTCGCCTAAGTTTCAAAAATACTCCGAGTGGAGAGCAATCCTCCCACTCGGGGGCTTAGCTGCAAATCAGATTCACCTAAGTTTCAAAAAATACTCCGAGTGGAGAGCAATCCTCCCACTCGGAGGGCTTAGCTGTGAACAAGATTCGCTTAAGTTTCAAAAATACTCCGAGTGGAGAGCAATCCTCCCACTCGGGGGCTTAGCTGCGAACCAAATTCTCCTAAGTTTCAAAAATACTCCGAGTGGAGAGCAATCCTCCCACTCGGGGGCTTAGCTGCGAACCAGATTCGTCTAAGTTTGAAAAATACTCTGAGTGGAGAGCAATCCTCCCACTCGGGAGCTTAGCTGTGAACCAGATTCACCTAAGTTTCAAAAATACTCTGAGTGGAGAGCAACCCTCTCACTCGGGGGCTTAGCTGCGAACCAAATTCACCTAAGTTTCGAAAACACTCCTAGTGGAGAGCAATCCAACCACTCGGGGGCTTAGTTGCGACTCCGTACTCGCCTAAGTTACAAAAACTACTTCGAGTGGACAGAAATCCTCCCACTCGGGGACTTAGTTGCAAACAAACTTCGCCTAAGTTAAAAAATGCAAGCACATTGGAGGCAAGAGAACTGCATTCGAATTAAACAGCCAAGTTCAGATAAATCCCAGAAGGTTCAGAACCATGAGCAAAAGTACTCAGGCGTCAGGCCCGAAAGAGTTTAACATTTACATAATCACTCGGCATTCCAAGGCAAATGTATTCAAATCATCAAGTTTTTTACTCGGTAGGAGGAGGGCTAGCTGGCTCGACGACGGTGTCCAAGTCAATTCCGTTTGCGATGCGAGTGGTTGCGTCAATGAAAGTCTCCATGAAAGACTGAAAGTGAAGCTTCTTGGTATTTGCCACCTGAAGAGCTTTCAACTTTTCTTCCTTGGTGTCCTTGCAGTGAACACGAATGAGTGACAGAGCCATGTCAGCATCACAACGAGCAGCCAAATTTTTCCGTGCTTGCAGTCGGTCAAGGACTTCATTGAGTCGAGTCATCAGTGACTCGAGGTCATTCTAAAGCACATCTTCTGGCCATAGCTCCTTGTCCATCTGCGACAGGGCAACCTTTAGCCGAGCAATATAGTCCAAGACACTAGCGAGGCAAGATTCCAGTCGCATCACGTTTATGGAAACTTCATCTTTGATAGGAGAGTTGATGGGGTCCAGTCCCGTTTCAATTCGCCCGGTTTCCTCCTCGAAATTCTAACAGAATTCTGCACGTAGAGAAAAGTAAAGAATTGACAAAAACACTGTGAAGAAGTTTTTTGATCCAGACGGATGAGGAAAACCACCTTCGAGCATGAGGAATATCTTCTTGGCGAGACCTCCCAGATAAGCCTCCAGTGCATTCGTCTTCTGAGTGAGTACATCCACCTTGTCGACCAGGGTCACCTTCTCCTCCTTCAGCTGGGCAGCTTCTTTCTGTGCCTCGTCAACAACAGTCTTCAGTTTGGCATTCTCCTCCAATTTGCCGACTAAAGCTAGCTTCCGGTCAGCTAGTTCGGTCTTCTCACGCGTCAGCTTCTGCGCCCCAGCAAGATTAGTGTCCTTCTGCTCCAAGGCCTGCTTCATTTTGTCTAAAGAAATAACATTCCTCAATCGAGCCTGGAGTTGACGGTTTTCAATACGCACATCTGTTCGAGTGGAATCACTCGGTTCAAAAGATGGAAAAGACCAAATAACAAAGCACACAGTCAACAGGTGGTTACCTCCCATGGTTGCCCCTTCGTCTTGAGCCTTCTTCAGATTTTCGTTGGCGAGGTCCAGGTCAAGCTTGAGTTGGATCTTCTCCTTCTCCAAAGCAACATACTGGGTCCCAAGTTCACAACATTTCTGCAATCGACATAAAAAACAAATCAGTCGACGGAAACAAAGACCAGTTACTTCCGAGTAAAAGAGAGCAAGTTCAGATTGCCATTGCAAAAGAGTTCTAAGACCACCGCCGAATCAAACATTTGACGACAGTGTCGGCGAGTACACCCAGTGGGTGCACTCAGCGTGCCCCCACTGGTTCGATTTCCCACTAGGTGTGGTCTTTCTAGCCCCAAAAAAACATCATCATCATTTGTTCTCAGACCACTGCCGACTGCCCGCAGTCGACAGCGGTCTTGGGGACTACACCCAGTGGCTGCACTTAGTGTTCCCCCACTGGAGCAGTTCCCACTCGGCACGACCTGTCCAGACCGAGTGGAAGTGCTACAAACAGACATATTCTAAACAGACCCCCGCCGAATCAAACATTCAACGGCGGTCTCGGGGACTACACCCAGTGGGTGCACTCAGCGTGCCCCCACTGGACCAAGATCCCACTCGACACAATCTGTCTAACTCTAGTGGAAGACCTATACAACTAAGATAAAACATCGAGTGGGTGTACATATGCAAGGCACAGACCCATGATAGATGCACATTAAAGGTTCCAAAACACTCATCCACGGACATCTTACGAACAATAAAGCAACAGTTTTCAAATATAATGTCCTAACAGAGCAAAAGTCAAGCTGAAAGGCCAATCAGAAATCAACTTACAATCCCACTTACTTGGACGTTGGTCTGAAGGGCAGAACTGGCGTCATAAGCAGCCTTGCTATTCTCATACACCACCTTCATCCTATCCATCATCAGGACTGCCTGGATCATGGCCTCCTTGGGAGCTCCAGTTTGGTCCTCCGGGACATGATGAAGACCGAGTCAAATCAACTTAGGGGATGATGATGAAGTTGGAGGAATCAAAGTTTGAGACTGCCCAGTTGGACCTGACATCTGAATAGTCGACACTGGAGGCTGATCAGTCGACAGAGGAACAGCAAAAGAAACAACAGCATGAGATGAGTCACCAAGTCCTTGAACGACAGGCTCAGACAGCGGGCGAGGCGTTCGATTGGAAGGCGCCCGCTTGCTCAAAGCCCTGCCCCTTCTTCCTGCACTCCTCTGAGATTCATCCTCGTCTGGAAGCTGGATAGCATATGTTGGCACAGCAAGCACTCGACAAGCAATATTTTAGTCGACCTCCAAAACAATCAGTAACTCGGGAACATGTTTGCAGTTTCACACCTGCTCGAGAAGTGGCCCTGTCTACAATTTCCGCATCAACCCACTCCTCGTCGATATCCATGGACATTGCAGAAGTAGTAGCCTTGGAAGTCCAAAATCTCAATCGATCAATCGAAAAAATGAGTCTGCTACATCGATGGAAAACAAGGAAAAGAAACACTTACACCGAAGCAACACGCACGACCACCTTGATCCTGGGAAGAGCCTTCCAAGGCTTGGGTGGAACGACCTTGGCCTGTTTTGCAGTCTTCTCGGTCGGTTCGGGAGTAGATGTTCAAGTGCGCTTTGGAATCCTTGCACTCGACGCTGCTGCCTTGCTGTGACCACCCGCGGGATCTTGGGACTACTTGGAGCGCCTCTCAGAGTGTGGGGGTGACTCGACCTCCAAGCTTTCATCAGACTCTTCGTTGTCGTCATCACTGTCATCCGCGTAGTCAATATCGGCACTCCCGCCTTTGCTTTCTCTCTCTCCAAGTTGCTGCACTCTGTTCAACATGGAGTACATCCTCGTGAAAACCTGCAAGTCACAAACCACAGACATCAGTCGGATTCGAGGATAATTACACATTGGAGAGTACAAAACATATACACTCGACAAATCAAGCTTGACCTCTCCTGGAGCATTGTTGGGATCGAATGGCAAGATCCTCCTAGCTCCGAGGGGGTTATCTTTGTTACTGGTGATGCTTCGCAGCCACTGAGCCACCATCTCCTCGGCGACCTCCTCTGGGTGGACCTGAGCGGTGTCTTCCGGGCCCGAATACATCCACATTGGATGGTCACGAGCTTGGAGAGGCTGGATGCGTCGACTGTGGAACACCTCTAATAGATCCATGCCAGTCACTCCACCCTGGACCAATCCAACGACCGCGTCGACCAAAATTGCTACCTCAGCCTTCTCCTCCTCCTCTACAGTCAGCGTACGAGGAGTATGGGGCCTCTTCAGAGAGAAAGGAGGAAGGCCAGTTGACTGACTCGGAGTCAGAACATCTTTACAGTAAAACCAAGTCGACGGCCATCCCCTAACCGACACAGGAAAAGTCATGGGGGGAAAAGTGCTCCAACCTCTCATCTGGATCCCTAACCCCCCACACATTTGGATCACATGCGTTTTCTCCTCAGTCGGGTTCGCTTTCTTCACCGTCTGAGATCGGCAAGTGAAGATGTGCTTAAATAGACCGTAGTGTGGGTGGCATCCCAAGAAGTTTTCACATATTGAAATAAACACAGCAAGATAAGAGATGGTATTTGGAGGAAATTGGTGGATCTGGGCACCGTAGAAATTCAAAAAAACCTGGAAGAATGGATGAGGAGGCAAAGAGAAACCTCGGTCGACATGGGTGGCCAGGAGGACACGCTCAACCTCCTGCGACTGGGGCTCGATCTCTCCTTCCGGCAATCTCTAGGACCCATGCGCAATCAAGCCATCGGAGGTGAGGTTCTCCAGGTCTTCCTTCACGACGGTGGAGCGGATCCAATCCCCCTGGATCCAACCAGGAGGCAGACCGGACCACGACATTGACCCCTTCGCCGCCTTCTTGCCTTTCACCGTCGCCTTCTTTGCACGCTCCAGAGCAGCGGTCTTGTCCTTCACCATAGCTGCGGACCTCGAGAGGAAGGCGTGGAGGAATGTAGCATTGGGGAAGACGGGGCGAAGAAGCAAAGATAAAGGGGACGAATGGAGGGCACAGTACCACGCCTCGGCGGCATCGCCTTTTATGGCCACATTTCCGAGTGGCTGACTTGTGGGCCCATGCAATCCTGGTGCATCCTGATACGTCCATTTTGCATCATGCTTTTATATCGATATTTATTGCATTATGGGATGTTATTACACGTTATGTCACAATACTTATGGCTATTCCATCTTATTTTACAAGGTTTATCATGAAGAGGGAGAATGCCGGCAGCTGGGATTCTGGGCTGGAAAAGGAGGAAATATTGGAAACCTATTCTGCACAGCTCCAAAAGTCCTGAAACTCCATGAAAGTCATTTTTGAAATTAATAAGAATTATGGAGTGAAAGAAGTACCAGAGGGGGCCCACACCCTGGTCACGAGGGTGGGGGGCGCACCCACCCTTACAGGGCGCGCCCCCTGTCTCGTGGGCCCCCTGGTGGCCCTCCGGTGCCCATATTCTACTATATGAAGAACAATGGCCGCATTAACAAGCCTCATGACCCGCTTTTGCACAGGAGAAGATAGCTGGTTGGCAAGGAGCAGCACCAGCGATCCGAGTACATCCAAATCTAGGGATGGAAACGGGAAACCGCGACGTAGCAAGGACCAGCGCCGGACCAAGGGAATCAGCCCGAAGAGCACGGCAGTCAATGCCGGATTCAAAAGCTATCGGCAGAATCAGAAAAAGCCGCCCCCAAGGATAATAGGGACGAGCTATCTAACCTCAACAAAATCTTGGACAAAATATGCCAAATCCACAGTACTCTCGGGAGGCCTGCGAACCATACCCACAGAGATTGTTGGGTCTTCAAGCAATCCGGCAAACTCAACACCGAACACAAGGGGCTCGACATACCAAGCGAGGACGACGACGAACCCCACAAGCAGAGCACTGGAGAACAAAATAGGTTCCCGCAAGAAGTCAAAACAGTAAATTCACTTCACGTGACAAAAGGGAAATACAGAGTGGCACCTATGGAGATACGCTCCATACGGCCTATCCCAGAGGAGCCCCGCCACTGGTTGTTACAACCAATCACCTTCGACCATCAGGATTACTCTAGAAGTATCCAGAATGCAGGATGGACTGCCTTGGTATTAGATCCGATAATTGACGGACTCCACTTTACACAAGTCCTAATGGACGGCGGCAGTAATCTAAACCTGCTATACCAGGACACAATCCGCAAAATGGGGGTAAACCCAACAATAATTCGCCATGGCAACACTTCCTTTCAAGGGGTAACGCCAGGCCCAGATACCCATTGTACGGGTTCCCTCTTGTTAGAAGTTATGTTTGGCTTCCCTGACAACTTCCGAAGTGAAAAGCTAAACTTCCACATCGCCCCATTCACAAGTAGCTATCAAGCACTACTGGGACGCGAAGCTTTCGCCTGCTTTAACGCAATACCACATTATGCATCCCTTACACTTAAAATGCCCGGTCCGCAAGGCATCATCTCTTTAAAGGGAAATATCGAGTGTTCCTCGAGCGCGGAGGATTGTGCGGCCGCCTTGACAGACACACACTAAACCAGCTTCACCAGTCAAAGCACCTAAACAGGTCGTTCAAGACCCCGGACATGGCTAGATGAGTCTGGCGTAAACATACAAAGGCTTACTAGCCGCATACCCCTGTACAAGGGGCTCCGCGCGTTTACAACAAGAGACAATAAAGCTTAATTCTACCCATTTTTTGAATTACATTTTGTTTATTTAATATAACATAGATTTTTTGCACGATTGTTTTCAACTAAGTTCCTCTCTTTTATAGATGAACACCATGCTACATCCGTCCAAGATACGGCACAACGGAGACACGGGCGCAGACGTGCAGTAGGGACCCATTCCAAGGATTCTTTTCAGATTAAGACCCTGCGTAAACCTTTTTTACTGTCTCTTGTTGATAACATCCTCCGGTTTTTTGTTATAACCGAGGAGGAGGCTGGCCTCTTGGCATGTGTCCACATCAGAATTTTGCGCGTACCTGGATACCAGGGGCTTCTTACCAAGGGATTTTGTTCAGCCCGTTTTCATAAAGACCGAATACGTTAGGGAGTGTTCGGCGTCGCGAGTTTGGCCTTATATGCATCAGCTCTGAATCATGTCTTTGGTCAAATGTTGGGTTTGCCCGGCTCCTGTGTTTTGCCGCCTTACGTTTCGCTCTATCGGCTAAGGTGGCACCAGGAGAACTACTGTGATTGTGCCCCGGTTCGGCCAGGCGAGCACCTCAGTAGAGAAAGCCGAAAACTGATTGTCATGATATAGCGTGAGACTGGTCAACCACTCGATGACCCGTCGGAATCTTTAGGATTCCTCCGCATTAACGAAGGGCCGTTTCCCGGTCAGGCACACACGCGCCCCGAATTCGGGTGAGCGCGGTGCCCTTAGGGGCTATATAGTAGCCCCATTGTCAAACTCCTATGGCTAAGTGAAAGTGATAAAGCATTATAGTCCGGTTGCCTAGTTCGTTGCGCTATCACCTCCTTAATAGGACCAAGACGTTGGATCAAGTGTGAAAATGCGCCTTCTGCGAACACCCCCGCATTATATGCGTGGGGGCTGAAGCCGAAGACCGCACATGAGGTATTCTAATTCTTGAAAGCACAAGTATAAAAAGCTTTTATATTCCATCGAAACATTGTTTTTCACTAATACATGTTATTCGAATATAACATCCTTCGAGCACTGCGTCTCTATTAAACGAGCGCCTTGCAGAACTTCCTGAAAATAGTGCTCGGCAGGTACTCGGCTCTCGTCCGAATCTTGGCATGCAACAGCAGTGGCCGTCATATCTGCCCAGTATGTCTTCACACGGGCAAAAGCCATCTGCGCACCCTCAATGCACGCTGACCTCTTCATTGCATTAATATGCGGCACCGCACCGAGGAACTGCTGCACCAAGCTAAAATAACTCTTCGGCTCGGGCCTTTTCGGCCACAGATGACTCACGACATGCTTCATGGCGAGTCCGGATAACCTGTTCAGCTCCGCCCATGCGGCCAAACGATCGGATACCAAAAGTGGGCGCTATGGATTGTGGAACTGCGACCAAAAAAGTTCTTCCACTTCATGGTCATTTCTATCCCGGAAGTATTCGGTCGCGTCCGCGGCACTCGCCGCCAAGTCCAGATAAGTGTTCGCCGCACTCCACTTCCGGTCCAACGGAGCATACTTAGGATCCCCGAACTTCATCCGCGGCATATAGGGCTTTCCAGCCGTGATATCTCCGGCCTGACGTAGCTCCTCCTTCATGGCTCTTATCGCAAAGCGAGTACCCTTGGCATCGGCAGTGACCTTCTCTAGGTCCTTCTGTGCCACCCTATCTTCTTTTTCAAGCAGCTTGCAGCGGTCAGCAGCATTCTTCAATTTTACAACCATCTCGTCCATTTCCTTCTTAATCTGGCAGTGACCAGCCTGTTCGGTTTTTAGCTCTTCAGCCGCCTTTAAGGCAGCCGCATCGCTTTTCCTGGACTGCTCCTTGGCTCGGGCAAGTTCCGCCTGAAGGTTCTCCATGGCAGCGGCACCATCTGCATTAAGCACACATGTTATAAGGTACGGGCATCAAGCTCCTCTTACAAGATGTCTTCGGAGACATTACATACCTTGTGCCTCGTCCAGCCGCTCGTTGACAAGCGCGATGTCGGCATCTGCCACGTCAAGTTGCCGCTTTAGCTCGGCAAATTCATCAGTCCGGCTAGCCACCGAACACTTCGGCACCTACATATGAAAGGCGACATATTATACCTGGGATTCTGATCTTCTGCGCGCCGTCATTTTTGACAACGCTAAGAGTCTCAGGGGCTACTATCTATATAGGACGCATCTCATATATGCGGATCTGTCAAAAGGTACACCATTTCGCGTACCTCAAAACCTGTCAGTAAACTCCTGGCGGCCTCGTACAACCCGCTTTCCGTGGATGAGATCCTTCTAATCACCATATTCATCAACGCACGGTGTTCTTCTGAGATAGACACTCGCCCGAGCAGATCCTTCAGCTCCTCCGCCCGTGCACCGGACGGTGCCGGACTCATCCGATGGCCTTTTTCGAAGGCTGGATTCGGAGAAACCCTCCGCGAAGACACCTCGGAGTCGCCCGCCTCGCAAGACGGTACAGCTGGGGGAGGCATTCCGCTCTCCATCATCTCCGGACGTAGATCCCCTGAAGATGAGCTCTGCTCAGAAGGGCTGAGATCCGAACTACAAGATAAAATTTCGGTTATCTTCCTCAGAAATAGAACAGGGACGTCTCTCATTTTAAAACCACTCTTTACTTACGGCTCGGTGGAGAGCTGATCCCCTTGGGGCGCAATGCGACTGGGGCGCCCCCGGCGCCGGACCCTCTGACGAAGATTTCTTCCCCCGCTTTGAGACCATGGTCTCCGGGTCTTCAGAGGCGGTCCTCTTCTTCCCCTGGTTAGAGGAATTCTCGATTCCTACTTTCCTAATAGCCTCCTTCGGGGAGGAGGTAGCTTCCTTGTTCCCCTCTTCGCCTTCTTCGAAAGGCACAGCCTCTAGCATGCTGGTTAACACGGGATCTGGCGTAGTCTCAGGGAGGGGGGCCGGACACCTGATTAGCTTTGCTTTCGTTATCCACTCATGTTTAAGGGACAACTCTTTTAAGGGCAATTTTATAATAAATATACGGATAGCGTGTCCGGGTACAGTACTACTTACTTGAGTATCCGGGCGATTGCAGCTCAGACCTGCGTCCTCGGACGAGTCCGGACACATTGCTTGTGATCCGAAGAACAATTTGTACATCTCCATGGGCGTCGCGCCCACAAAGTGCTGAAGGACTCGCAGTCCTTCCGGATTAAACTCCCACAGGCTGAGGGGGCGACGTTTGCAGGGCAGGATGCGGCGAATCAACATAACCTGCGTCACTACGGCCAGATTGATATCTCTTTCTAGGAGATCTCGGACATGGCCCTGCAACAAGGGCACATCCTTGGACGGCCCCCAGTTAAGCCCTTTATTGACCCATGACGCTAGCTGTGGTGGGGGACCCGAGCGAAAAGCAGGTGGCGCCACCCATGTGGTGCCCCTAGGAGCTGTGATGTAAAACCACTCTCGTTGCCATAAGCCGAACTCCTCTTGAAAAGAGCCCTTGGGCCATGGAGCGTCGGCAATCTTGCTTATAACAGCACCTCTGCACTCTGCGTGCTGCCCCTCGATCATCTTCGGCTCTACCTTGAAGGTCTTAAGCCACAATCCGAAGTGAGGAGTAATGTGGAGGAAGGCCTCTCACACGATAATGAACGATGAGATTTGGAGGATGGACTCCAGAGCTAAGTCGTGAAATTCCAGCCCGTAGTAAAACATGAGCCCCCTCACGAAGGGATCAATCGGGAAGCCTAGCCCCCGAAGGAAGTGAGACATGAACACCACGCTCTCACCGGGCTTGGGAGTGGGAGTAACCTGCCCTTCAGCAGGCAGCCTATGCGAGATTTCGCCGGTTAGATACATGGCATCTCTCAGCTTTCGCACGTCTTCTTCCGTAACGGAGGAAGGCATCCACCGGCCTTGGAGGTCGGAGCCGGACATCGTCGAAGGTCTGAAGCGCCTGAATCTGGAGCCTTGGGTGTTGGAGCTCAAGGTGAGAGGCGGATTTGCTTGAGATTGAAAGAAGGGAGTCAATCCTTGGTCTCTTTATAAAGAGGTTGAATACCAAGAGCCCTCCCCGTGACCATTTGGGACTCGCCTTCGGTTGGGGAGACATACCAACAGGCACGATTGAGTTACCCACGCCCGTATTGATGAGAATCCCGGAATAAGGGGACACGATCTCTGCTTTGACCAGACGTGCCAAGGAAACCCCCTCGCTAAACGCGCTAAGGTGTGACAGTAAAACAAATAAAGGCTTGGTCGTGGCATGATGTCACGCTGCGGAATACGTCAGTAGATTAGATTTGTACAATTATTATTCTCTCTACGGTGGTATGTGAAACTTATTTTGCAGAGCCGGACATTATCCTTGTTTTCAAACATCTTCTATGAAGTATTCGGAGGAGGAACCCGCCTTGCAATGCCGAAGACAATTTGCGCGCCGGACTCGTCTTCATTGAAGCCTGGTTCAGGGGCTACTGAGGGAGTCCTGGATTAGGGGGTGTCCGGATAGCCGGACTATGACCTTTGGCCGGACTCCTGGACTATGAAGATACAAGATTGAAGACTTCGTCCCGTGTCCGGATGGGACTTTCCTTGGCGTGGAAGGCAAGCTTGGTGATACAGATATGTAGATTTCCTCCCATTGTAACCGACTTTGTATAACCCTAGCCCTCTCCGGTGTCTATATAAACCGGAGGATTTTAGTCTGTAGGACGAACAAAAATCATACCATAGGCTAGCTTCTAGGGTTTAGCCTCTCTGATCTCGTGGTAGATCTACTCTTGTACTACCCATATCATCAATATTAATCAAGCGGGAGTAGGGTTTTACCTCCATCGAGAGGGCCCGAACCTGGGTAAAAACATCGTGTCTCTTGTCTCCTGTTACCATCCGCCTAGACGCACAGTTCGGGACCCCCTACCCGAGATCCGCCGGTTTTGACACCGACACCCGGCATGCTCGTGCGCGTCCCATGTCGGACCCGACCCTCACTGGCCCACCCTGATCGTATATATATTCGTCCTCATCCGCTCCATGAATCAAACCCTAACCACTTTGCTCCACTACACTCAACTACTCTCCGCCCCAATGCCCCCTTCCGGCGATCTTCAGACTTCTCTGGCATGTCAGACAGCGGATCCGACTTCGACCAGTCCGGACCCGTTGACTGCGGCGTATGGGCCCGACCGAATATGGATTCGATCCGGCAGGAATCCATTGTGTCGGCGCAATGGATTCTCAAATTTTTCGTCGGAGGAAGCTCAAGGTCCGTCTGTCGTCCCATCTGTGATGCGACATAGTACGAGGGGTATAGGGACCGGTGTGCCCGCCATAAGTAGAGTGCACAGGAGATCGAGGCCCGCCTTGCTGCCAACATAGTACGAGGGGTATAGGGACCGGTATGCCCGCCATGGATGTGGAGGCGCGCGCTGCCTTGGAGGAGGAATCCGTCCGTGCCCGCATCGTATAGAAGCGGCAAAGGAGGAACACAGCGCCCTCCTTCGAGAGCAAAGTCGGGTTGTTCGTGCCATGGCCTGACTGCCCTCCAAAGATAAGAAGGAGGACAGTGACGGGTCGGACAACTCCAACCATGAGCATATCCGGCTTGATCCATTTTGCATCTTCGAGCGCTACTTCCTTGACAAAGACGAAAAGGGAAAGGACAGTCGTGGATGATCTTTGTCCATAACTAGTACATAGGTAGAATATGCCATTTTTTGATAGTCTGATGCCATATATTGATGTAGTAGCCGGACGCTTTGCGTTGAATCTAGAGATAGGTTACGGTGCACGTTATTGTATGGATTTGAGTTTTGCTAAATGAGGTATCTGATTATGGAATTCTTTTAAGGCCTGGCCGGTCATTGTTTGCGGACCCTTGAAGGGCTGGATTTGGTATGCTCCAAAGCAGCCGGCTATGTGTAACCCCGCAATATTATATCCACCAATCAACGGTCATCTTCCAGCATCCGTCGGGGCGGTGCCGGAGATGGAGAGTGGCGATGATTGCATGTTGTCGACCATGTCTTTGAAGTTCTCCCACTGTCACACTTCTAATGGCTACTCGCCACCGGAAGATTGGACTTGGACGCGGGCAAGGCAATCGGTGTTTGGTGTCACTGGTTGGCGAGGAGCGTGAGAAGGAGGAGGAGCCAGTAAACTGGGGCTGCTTCCCCACTTTGATCCCCCAGAGATCATGTTAAAACTTAAAAGCTTTGGACAAAAGCTACTAGCATCAGCAGAAGCGTCAAAATACATACTCCTTCCGTCCCACAATATAAGGACATTTTTATTCAAAAAGAAATGTAGATCAAAATAGGTCGGACAAAAAGCCATAGGTTTTAAGCACACAATAGTTATAGCACCTTAAAATGTCAAACTTGACCATAAAATGTCAAACTAGTTAACCAGACAAGCTGGCATGTCGAAGCACGTCGCCCTGTGCTAATGATGGACAAATCCTGAAGCGTCCCGGCATGTCTCTACGCGACACAACAAGTCAAAGACCGACGCAGCCGGCCGAAACGATAGCTCTCGATGTGACAAGATTCTCCCCCTCCCGCAGTTTCCAAAGGCATCTGAGATGAGGCAGGCAGGGAGCAAAGTCCATTCGTTAGCGGAAGCGTGTTCCAAAGTTCCACTTTGTTTCCGCGCAGCACAGGTCACCGGAACTTGGTGTCGCCCCGGTGCCGTCTCCTTTAGACCATGCCCGAGGACGCGTTGCGTCGCAGCCCGAGTTGATCGGGGGACAAAGCAAAGACTTGTTACAACTGGTGGTGGCTGCTGGACTGCAACCGGTCCGCAATGCGATTTGCAATCCAATGCAAGCACGATTGGTTGAGAGACAGCGTGCTTCTTTTGTTCAGGCTGCACGATGGCTTGGTGAACCTCCTCTACTCTGTCCCGGAGTAGGAGTAGGAGCCAGGAGGAGTATCAACCAGGCAACCGAACTATCCAGCTGAACTGCAACTAAAGGAGCATGTGCGAGCTGGGCTCTTCGAGGTGCACTGCTTTACCTTTCGTCCAAGAATCCAACACCCGACCTCCGGAAGCAACTCCACCCGAGCACGTGTTTTCAGCCCACCCCTTAGAGCATCTCTAACATGCCTTAGAGCATCTCTAACAGACCCCTTATATCACGCTGAACTGTAAGGTAACCGTCATTTTACAGTCTTACGTGGAAAAGAGGGCCCGAACAGACACCGTAAACGCGCCGACCCTAAATTTTTTTAGGGACGCAGTAAATTGCCCTCCCCCCTCGACCCGCGAAAACACAGATTTCTGCCCTGCCTGGTCGGTGCCCTGTATACTGGGATAAGTTGGCGGAAGGGACATTTCAGCCAGCGTGCGTTCCCTCCCCCCATTTCGCAACCACCCGTCGCCGCCGCCGCCCGCCCGTTGCCTTCGATTTCGGTGTGCCGCTTCGTCGTCGCCCCGTATCCGCCGCGTCCACCCGCCCCCGGTCACCGCCGCCCCGGATTTGCCGCGCCCAGCCGCCCCCCGGTCGCCGCAGCCTTGGATCGACCTCCGCCGAGTCGCCGCCCGCTCCGAATCCGTCGGTGAGTGCTTTTCTACCTCTTCTATTTTGATTTAGCAAATGATTTCCTGTTCATTCGAGCTCCGTTGCGATTTGTAGATGGATTTGAACCCTTGCGAGGAATTTGTGCTCGAGGATTCATCCTCGTCCGATGACTTGGACATAGAGACGCTGCTCAAGAACAATCAGTAGCAGATGGTGGTGGCGGTCCTTGCCATGAAGGAGCTCGAGGATAGGAATAGACGGAGACGACGAGGATTGACCGTCGGCCGTCTTTGCATCCCTCACAACCGCCATCTCGGGAACATGATGCTCATGCAAGACTACTTCGCAGCATCACTTACGTATCCGTCACACCTCTTCTGGAGAAGGTGTTAAATTCGCGATCTCGCTTCGTCAAAATAGTATAAGCTTGCAAGGCCAATTCTCGATTTTTTACTGAAAGGAGAAACACCGCGGGCTTGAAGGGTTTTAGCGCATGTAAAAAAATCTCGGTAGCTATGCAGGTCATTGCATATGGCATTCCGGTTGACTATGTCGACGAGTATCTTCGCATTGGTGAAGATACTACAGTTGAGTCACTGCGTAGATTCGCCAAAGTGATCATCCTTGTCTTTGGTCTTTTCTATCTTCGGGCACCTAACGAGGAAGACACGAAAATGTCAATCTTATTGAGCATCATTGGCAAAGGCATGCGCAGCTTCAAACACCCACCGCCAGCTTGAGTATGATCTCATTGAGCATCATTGGCAAAGGCATGGGCAGTAATAAAACCTGTCATTTTTGCATTCGTTTAAATTATTTCATGTTCCATTTGTATCATTGTTGTATTGGGAACAATTCTTGTATTGAATTATAAGTTTAATTCTTAGATTTGAATAATTTGTAATTTGGATGATTGTTGTATTGTAATATTCGTATTTTAGTTTACATAGATTCGAATATTTATTGTGATTCGGGTGATTGTTTTTCGGTGTGAAGGCCGGCGCGTGTTGCGGCGGAACAGACCCCGCAAGGTCGAAAGGTAAATTGGCGAGGGCCCACGCCGGCCCTCAAAACAAGTCTTTGGCGGCCCTTATATATAAGGGGCCTGTTAGAGATGCTCTTATGCACGTGTTTTTAGTCGAGTAGCATGTATGCTCTTCGACGAAATCACTAATTGAGGGTTACTCCTTGCAAAGATCACTTCCACCTCCCTCAGGTTGTGCGCCACTTGTCACAATCTGAGAGTTTTCTCTTTTTTCGTAGATCCATTTATTCAAAATGTTTTATCTCTTAAACCGTGTGTTTAAATTTTGAACCAATTTCACCGTTGAATTTCTGGCGTCGAGATTTTCAAAATTAGATCCCATGTTGATAGGTTTTGATGAACTTTTCTTTTCATGAAAAAAACAAACGAAAAAACCGGAAAGAAACCCCGAACCGAACACGTTTTTCCCTTTGCAAAAGAGGCACCGCGAACGCACAACCGTGCCTCTCGCGGAAGCAAAACCGTGCCTCTTGCACAAGAAAAAAAAGAAAACGCATTTTTTTTCGTTTCTGAGAGGCACGGCCGTGCCTCTCGCGAAAACAAAATCGTTCCTCTCGCGGAAGCAAAACCGTGCCTCTCACGGAAGAAAAAAGAACAGAAAACGCGTTGTTTTCGTTTTCGAGAGGCACGGCCGTGCCTCTCGTGAAAGCAAAACCGTGCCTCTCACGGAAGCAAAACCGTGCCTCTTGCAGAAGACAAAAAAAACAGAAAACACGTTTTTTATCGTTTCCGAGAGGTACGGCTGTGCCTCTCGCGAAATCAAAACCGTGCCTCTCACGGAATCAAAACCGTAACTCTCGCGAAAGAAAAAAAAGACAGAAAACGTGTTTTTTTTGTTTTCGAGAGGCACGTTTGTGCCTTTCGCGAAAGCAAAACCGTGCCTTTCGCGAAAGAAAAACCGTGCCTTTCGTGAAAAAAAATGCACTTTTTGGAAATTTTTTTGTCCAAAAGCTAAGGAAGACAGGTGGAAAACCGAAAAGTCGAAAAAACCCGAGAAAAAACTTTTTAAAAGCCGAAAACGCATGCGAAAAAATAAATTAAAAAGCAAAATCCGGATGGAACGCCCAGAGCGCGAGACGTGGTGGTAATCGTTGCGAGGCTCCCGAAGGAGCACTCTTAACTAGTTGTTCCCGCTCTTCGGACACATTCTACCATGCCGTTTTAGTTTATTTGCGGGCTTGCGGCCTGTTTGGTCCCGAATTCTAGTTAGTGCTTAAGGCGCCGGTTTTAGGCCATTTAGCAAACCGGCGCACCCTCCTACAATTCAGTAGTTTCTATATGGGCTGGCACAAGTAGTATTTTTTTCCACTGTCAGGTTCTGCAGCAATTTTCTGGGTGTTCTTTACTTTCGTTTATTCATGCATGGTTTTTGTTAAGTTTTTTATTTATTTATTTTTAAATGCACAAGCCTTTTCAAATTTGTTAAGTTTTCTAAATTCATTTTTTTAAAACATGTGAACTTTTCTTCAGATTCATGAATTTTTTTAGTTGCAAAGTTGTTTTAAAATGCATGATCTTTTTTGTGATTCTTGAACTTTTTTCCCAAAAACGATGAACTTCTTCCACATCCGCGAACTTTTTCTTCAAAATTTGACATATTTTTTGAAACATATGAAATTTTATTCAAATCCACAAACTTTCTTTTGAATTCATTTTTTTTTCAAAAATGATGAACTGTTTCAACATCCACATTTTTTTCAAAATAGATGATATTTTTTCAAATTCGTGATTTTTTTCAAGCTCAGTGAGCTTTTTCCAAATCAGCGATTTCGTTTCAAAATTGATGAACCTTTTCAAATCGGTGAACTTTTGTCAAAATTGAACTTTTTTTCCAAAATCCTCACGATAATCATCATGATTTTAGTAGTGGAGGGATGAGCACCAGGAGGAGCTGGAGGTCTCACTTTGAGGTCGCCTTCTTTAATGCAATTTTGCAATGCAATCTCCACATGAAGGAGTGGAAGCAAACATGGTTGCATACTTTTCTCGAATTTTGATGTAATTGTATGATTTCTTGGCCTAATACCTTTTTTTTCGAAAAGGGGGACTCCTCGGCCTCTGCATCAGAACGATGCATACGGCCACTTAAATAAATAAAATAGGTTCAACAATGTCATAGGGTCTTGAAACAAAATAAAGGCGAGCTCACATAGAGCCTCGACGCCAAAACAAGAAAAGGCCATAAAGCCACAACCGGCTGGCAAAGTAAAGATAGGAAAACTAATTGCCTATCCTATTACATGACCGCCATCCAAACCGGTTGAAGATATCCCGCGCTACCATCTCCCACCGGACAGATCCAGTAACCAAACGCTCCCTGGCCTCCGTCGGAGTGAGTAAGGACCACATACAGATCTGCGTCGTAGAACGGAATACAACCTGCAAAAAATGAATAGTAGTTATTCTGTTAAAAGCCAAATCATTTCTGCAGTTCCAAATTGCCCATAACAACGCACAAACTCCTACACGAATATGTCTAGCTGTATCAGACTCTATTCCATCCAGCCACGTTCCAAATAACGACCTGACCGAACTCGGAGGAGTAATGTTAAAGGCAATTTGCACGGAGCGCCACAGAATTCTCGCCAACGGACACTCAAAGAATAGATGCTTAATGGTCTCGTCCTGATCACAGAAACTACACCTAGTAGATCCTGTCCAATTGCGCTTCACCAAGTTGTCCTTTGTTAAAATAACCTATTTATGGACAAACCACGTAAACACTTTAATTTTCAAAGGAACTTTTACTTTCCAAACATGTTTGGAACTAGGAATGACAGTCGAGTTAATAACATCGATGTACATCGACCTAACAGTAAATTGTCCAGACCTAGTAAGTTTTCAACACAACTGATCAGGCTGATGAGCTAGGTGGACTTCCATCAGTCTACGCACCAGATGAAGCCAAGCTTCCCATCTATCACCAACAAGCACCCTCCGAAACTGAATATTAAGGGGGATGGACTGCATAATCGTTGCAACTAGCGTATCACGTCGCTGGACAATACGATACAGGGTTGGGTACCGTAGTGCCAATGGTGTATCACCCAGCCAAGTATCCTCCCAGAACCGTGTATCATTGCCATCACCGACAATAAACTTTGTTCTATTAAAGAAGGCTGCCTTAACTCTCATAAGCCCCTTCCAAAACAGCGAATCAGTTGGTCTCACTGTCACCTGTGACAAAGTTTTGGAATGCAGATACTTGTTGCGGAGAATCTGCGCCCAAGTTGCGTCAGTCTAAACTGAAAGCTTATACAGCCACTTACTAAGCAGGCATCTGTTCTTGATCTCAAGATTCTCGATACCCAAACCCCCTTGGTCCTTTGGTCGACAAATAACATCCCACTTGGAGAGTCTATAGTTTCTCTTGAGTTCATCACTCTGCCAAAAAAATCTTGATCCGTAGAAGTCCAGCCTTTTCCTAACCCCCACTAGAACCTCAAAGAAAGATAGTAGGAACATCGGCATACTCGTGAGCACCGAATTAATAAGAATTAACCGGCCTCCATATGACATAAGTTTGCCCTTCCAGCAACTAAGTTTCTTTTCAAACCGATCTTCGATGCATTTCCACTCTCTGTTCGTTAGCTTACGATGGTGAATGAGTATACCTAGGTAAGTAAAAGGTAAAGCCCCTAATTCACATCCAAACAATTGCCTATAAGCCTCTTGTTCCTCCTTGGCTCTACCAAAGCAGAACAACTCGCTTTTATGAAAGTTAATCTTTAACCCGGTCAATTGTTCAAATAAGCATAACACCAGCTTCATATTTCTCGCTTTTGCCAGGTCATGCTCCATAAAGATGATTGTATCATCAGCGTACTGTAGAATGGACACACCCCCATCAACTAGGTTGGGCACCAAGCCACCCACCCGACCGACCTCCTTTTCCCTACCTATGACAATTGCCAACATGTCAACCACAATGTTGAACAAAATAGGGGACATTGGATCTCCTTGCCTCAGGCCTTTGTGTGTCTGGAAATAATGCCCTATATCATCATTTACTTTAATTCCAATGCTCCCTTTTTGCGTAAAGGATTCTACCTGACATCGCCAAGCCTCATCAAAACCCTTTATACGCAAGGCCTGTTGAAGGAATGGCCATTTGACTTTGTCGTATACTTTTTTGAAATCCACTTTGAAAACAACCCCATCCAGCTTTTTCGTGTGGATTTCATGGAGCGTTTAATGAAGGACCACTACCCCCTCAAGGATATTCCTGTCCGGCATGAAAGCAGCTTGGGTAGGCTGCACAACAGCATGCGCGATCTGTGTGAGCCTATTGGTCCCGACCTTGGTGAAAATTTTGAAATTAACATTAAGAAGACAGATTGGCCTGAATTGCTCAATTCTCACAGCCTCTGTTTTCTTAGGAAGAATGGTGATCGTTCCAAAATTGAGCTGAAAAAGATGAAGCTGTCCAGCAAACAGATCATTGAACAAAGGCAACAAATCCCCTTTAATGATATGCCAACATTTCTTATAAAACTCCGCTGGAAATCCATCGGGGCCCGGCGCCTTGTTATTTTTCATTTGCGAAATGGCCTCCAGCACTTCTTTCTCGGAGAAAGGGGCTGCAAGGATATCATTCTCCACCGCTGTGAGTTGAGGAACATCCTCAACCCTGGACTCATCCAGCGACACACAGTTCTCTTCTGGAGGGCCAAACAGCTGCTTATAGTACTCGGTAATGTACAATTTTAGGTTTTCCTGTCCTACAATTGTACCCTCATCTTGCTCAAGCTGAAAGATCCTCTTCTTTCGATGCTTACCATTAGCGATCATGTAAAAGAATTGAGTGTTCACGTCCCCCTGGACTACTCGCCGGACCATGGCCTGCAACGCCCACTTCAACTCTTCTTCCCTAAGAAGTTCTTTCAGCCTCAATTCCGCATCAAGCTTGGCATGAAGCTCCGCGGCCGGCAACACCGTGGTTTCTGCTTTTACATCCAGGGACTGAATAAGGGAAAGGAGCCTTTCCTTTTCGACCTTATAAATCCCACTAAGATGCTTAGCCCACCCACGCAGGAAACTCCTCAAATGCCTAATCTTATTCTGTCAGCATTGTAGCGCAGTCTTCCCTCCTGAATCCTTAGCCCACTCTCTGGCCACGAGATCAAGAAAGCCTTCTCGTTCAAACCAAGCCATCTCAAAGGAGAACACATTTTTGTTCCCCAGGTGGGTGGGCTCACCAGAGTCCACCAATAACGGCGTGTGGTCAGAAATACCACGGGACAAGGCATGGACTGTTACTAGAGGGGACTTCTGTTCCCAATCGACACTGGCCAACACTCGATCCAACTTCTCATACGTCGGATTTGGCAGCGCATTATCCCAGGTGAATTTTCTATCCGAGAGCTCAATTTCTCTCAGGTCCAAACTTTCAATGATAGTATTGAACATGAACGACCATCTGCCGTCAAAGTTATCATTGTTCTTATCCTCACACCTTCTAATTATATTGAAATCACCCCCCACCAGGATAGGCAACTGCTCGGAACCACAAATCTGAACGAGATCAGCCAAGAACTCGGGCTTGAGCTCGGGCTGCGCAGCACCATATACCGCAACCAGAGCCCAATTAAACCCATCTTCCTTCGACCGCACCCAAAACTTGACTGCAAAGTAACCCATAACCACACTGCGAACCTCAAGCGCTTCGCACCTAACGCCGAGTAAGATTCCACCCGATCTCCCTCTCGGCGGGAAGCAAAGCCAATCAAAATCTATTTCCCCCCGACAAAGTATTTAAAAATTGAGGCACAAAGTTATCTCTACCCGTCTCCGATAGAGCGATAAAATCTAAACGATGCTCGACAGACGCCTCAGCAAGAAACCTTCTTTTAGCCGAGTCCTTTAGACCTCTGCTATTCCAAAAGATTCCTTTCATAGTTCATCATGGATTTTGTTTGCCGTACGAATCCTAGCACTCCTATGCACTGTGGACACCGGATACACCTTCCGTTTCCACTTGCGCTTGGGGACAGTTTGACGCTGCAACTGGTCCTCACAACCAGTCTCAGATGGGCTAGCCAAAACTATCTCAGTAGAATCATCCTCTACATCCGCCTCAGTAATAGGTTGCATGAGATCCGCACAAAAATTGTCGAGCACCCTGACCCCGAGCGCATCAACCTCGGAATCACTCATGGGTTTAACAGCCGCAATATTACGAATCATCTCTAAGGCTCGCTCAGCCTCTAGATCCAGAAGATCATTAACATAATTAGAGATTTCAATGTCATTACTACCCAGCAAAACTCCTAATTGATTTGCATTTTCAACAATCTCATCATTTGAAAAATGCAGAACGGAATTAGAAGTATTGACCGACATACCAGTAGTGACCTCCACGTCATGAAGCTTGGTCGCCCTCATGGCGCACCGCTGCTGAATGTCGTCCACATCCGGCTGTGCCTGGAGACGGCCACTCACCCGGCGCCCCTCAGACATCGGATCCTGAATCCCTCCAAACGCAATGACCTCCTCCCGAGAGATCGCGGTCGGGGTTCGGCCTCCTGCCTCATCCCAACCAGCTGGTCGATCCATCTGCACGAGCTCACCCACAGCCTCACCAAAGAGTGGACAGGCACTCACCAAGATCTCAGACTCCTGGCGCGCCCCGCAGGACGTGGCCGGCAGGGAGGGTGATGGAGGCAGTACAAGGGCCGCCTGCCCTCGCTCCCCACCCAGCACCGGAGAAGCCACCCCCACAGGCGCCGTAAGAGGAGAAAGCTTCGAGGCCACCTGCCCCGAGCCCTCTCCCGAAGGCAGAGCCGCCACCAACCGAAAGGTAGACGCGACGGGAGAGGAGGTATCCGAGGCCCCCAGCCCCAGACCCCCTCCCAACGAAGAAAAGGACACGGGAGACACCTGCCCCAAATCCCCTTCCTCAGAAGTCGGAGAGAAACCCGAGGCCGCCTGCCTCAGGGCTCCACCCGACAAGCCAGGCACGACAAGCTGCGTCACCTCCCGAGGAGGTACCGTGTGCTGAGCACGAGAGGGAGTGGCCACCTGCCGACTCACCTCATCCTCCCCCAGAGTGATCTTCTGCAGTCTAGTGTTTCGCTGAACAGTTGTTTCTCCTCCACAAGGTGTGTGATAACCACTGGGATCAGACATTTCAGCAGGTATCTTTTTCTCGGCTGCAACCACGTTTTCTCGGTTGGTCTTCGGAAGTTCTTTCCAGATCTTCAATAGCATCAACTTCTTCAGACTCAGCAGCATGACGATTGCAAATATGGTGACCTGCTAGAGTTGCTATTAGTGGATAAACCGCAACTATTATATGGTGAATTTACTTTAATTGTATGTATATATTTGATTTATAGGTTTTGCGGGAAATTGAACATGGTTCTTGACTTTCCCGAATGTTTATATCCTCACTTTTGTGGTAGTTAGTTTTGTGACTGGTTTGCGCTCATATCAAACAAAAAATAATTTGGAATTGGCAATGCAAACATATCCTCATCCTCTTAGATCCTTCACATACCACCGTTAGATCTTGTATTGCGTTACCTCAGAGTAAGTAGAATGAAAGATAGCCAAAATCAATGATAAAAAAAGCATACATTTCATAATCTTGAGCAAAATTCGGATACAAACGGAAGAGGACTGATGCATAGACAGTGGATGCATGGGCCGGAGAGCAGACACATCCGCCGTTGCTTCTCCTACCGCATGTATACACATCTCATAGGCGTCGATAATTATGTATTATCCACGCATGAGGGCGTATACATGCAACGATAATGAAACGGAAACAAGGGAAAAGTTGAATCGACTAATAACACGCCGACGGAAGGATCACTCTTCCGGGGCGTAGGTTTTACCGATCTTGAAATCGGTGGAGAAGACCTCGTCGAAGACGTTCCTCATGCCGTTCTTGGACATGAAGCGGAAGTTGAAGGGCCCGACGAGGTCCTTGCTACACGAGACCTCCCAGAAGTCGCCCTTCTTGGTCAAGGGCTGCCACTCCTCCGAGCCGTGCTGCCGAAGCTCCACCTCCGCGAGGATGTCGCCTGGCCTGGCGTAGTCGATTTTCAGCACCAGCTTCTTGGCGCCGGACCCCTTCTCCACCGTGAAGGCCACCTTCACGGCGCACATCGCGCCGGCGAACAGCGCCGCCAGCACCGCCGCCGCGAGCAACCTTGAGGACGAGGAGGAGGCCATCTCAACTGATAGAGATTTGACTGTTGTGTGTGGTCGTGTGGATGCTTCGAGCTGTGTGGATTCTGATGGATCATGTGCACGGTATTTATGGGCGGAAGAGAGCGTCCGACGGGCGGTGCTCCGGGCAACACAGTCGGAGGAAACGGCGCTGGCCGTGACCGCCGCGCCAATACAATCGGAGGAAACGGCGCCGCATGTCACCACGGTATTTAAACGACATGAACAATTGTTTCGGCTGGCCTACAATTAAGTGGTGGACCTAAATTGGTGCCTAGTGTTGAGCCGTTTTAAGATGGTCCTAAGTTGATATGAGCTGTTATTTTCTCCTGATCTGAAGGCTGATATTACTCTTGCGTAATGTAAGGTAAGATGTTATCAGTGATTATTATTATGTGGGGTTAGTATGAACTTTTCACTTCCACAAATAAAGGAATAAATTATGCTGTCACTAAAACATGAAGGCCCATAAGAAAAAATATAGAAATTGTAATTACTGTTATCTTTGCTTCCCGGTTTGGTCACAAGACAATAGTCATCGCTGTAAAGTTTTTTTTTAATGTCCATAACAGTGATGACTTTTTTAAGGAAACATAATGTTTTTAGTGATTCTACTAGACCGTACTAATATTTATGTTACAACGTGGTAATGCCGGCTGGGGGGGGGGGGGGGGGGGGGGGGGGGGTCAAGGCCGGTGCACGCCTCCTCACGCTTGATGTCGTTGGTGGATCAGGGCGGAGAGGGGGGAGGTTGGCGGGGGACTCCTCGTTGGGAGTCTGTGGGGAAGTACGATGTGAAAGTGAGGTCGGGATCATCCAGTTTTAAAGGAGAGGGCACCAGCGAGAAATGTTCCGTTACGGTGAAAAACCGAGCGGGGAAGTAACGGTCTGTTAGTGTTGGGGAATGTAGCAGAAATTCAAAATTTTCCTACGAGTCACCAAGATCTATCTATGGAGAGACTAGCAACGAGAGAGAGGGGAGTGCATATACATATCCTTGTAGATCGCTAAGCGGAAGCGTTCAAGAGAACAGGGTTGAAGGAGTCGTACTCGTCGCGATACAAATCACCGGAGATCCTAGTGCCGAACGGACGGCACCTCCGCGTTCAATACATGTACAGCCCGGTGACGTCTCCCATGCCTTGATCTAGCAAGGAGAGAGGGAGAGGTTGAGGAAGACTCCGTCCAGCAGCAGCACAACGGCGTGGTGGTGGTAGAGGAGCGTGGCAATCCTGCAGGGCTTCGCCAAGCACCGCGAGAGATGAGGAGAAAGAGAGGTAGGGTTGCGCCCGGGAGAGGTGGAAACTCTTATGTGTGGCAGCCCCAAAACCTCAAGTATATATAGGGGAGAGGGAGGGAGCTGCGCCCCCTTTAGGGTTCCCACCCCAAGGGGTGCGGCTGCCCCAAAAACCCATCTAGGGTGGCGGCCAAGGGGGGGCAGAGGGGGAAACTTGCCCCCCAAGCAAGGTGGAGGAGCCCCCTCCCCAAACCCTATGCGCCTTGGGCCCTTGTAGGGGGGTGCACCAGCCCACATGGGGCTGGTCCCCTCCCACACTTGGCCCATGCTACCCTCTGGGGCCGGTGGGCCCACTTGGTGGACCCCTGGGACCCTCCCGGTGGTCCCTGTACATTACCGATAACACCCGAAACTTTTCCGGTGACCAAAACAGGACTTCCCATATATAAATCTTTACCTCCGGACCATTCCGGAACTCCTCGTGACGTCCGGGATCTCATCCGGGACTCTGAACAACATTCAGTAACCACATACGAACTTCCTTTATAACCCTAGCGTCATCGAACCTTAAGTGTGTAGACCCTACGGGTTCGGGAACCATGCAGACATGACCGAGACGTTCTCCGGTCAATAACCAACAGCGGGATCTGGATACCCATGTTGGCTCCCACATGTTCCACGATGATATCATCGGATGAACCATGATGTCAAGGACTCAATCAATCCCGTATAAAATTCCCTTTGTCTAGCGGTATTGTACTTGCCCGAGATTCGATCGTCGGTATGCCGATACCTTGTTCAATCTCGTTACCGGCTAGTCTCTTTACTCGTTCCGTAACACATCATCCCGTGATCAACCCCTTGGTCACATTGTGCACATTATGATGATGTCGTACCGAGTGGGCCCAGGGATACCTTTCCGTTACACGGAGTGACAAATCCCAGTCTCGATTCGTGCCAACCCAACAGACACTTTCGGAGATACCCGTAGTGCACCTTTATAGCCACCCAGTTACGTTGTGACGTTTGGTACACCCAAAACATTCCTACGGTATTCGGGAGTTGCACAATCTCATGGTCTAAGGAAATGATACTTGACATTAGAAAAGCTTTAGCATACGAACTACACGATCTTTGTGCTAGGCTTAGGATTGGGTCTTGTCCATCACATCATTCTCCTAATGATGTGATCCCGTTATCAACGACATCCAATGTCCATGGTCAGGAAACCGTAACCATCTATTGATCAACGAGCTAGTCAACTAGAGGCTTACTAGGGACATGGTGTTGTCTATGTACCCACACATGTATCTGAGTTTCCTATCAATACAACTATAGCATGGATAATAAACGATTATCTTGAACAAGGAAATATAATAATAATAACTAATTTATTATTGCCTCTAGGGCATATTTCCAACAGTTAGAAGAAGAGAACGCATCGTGGGCGGGCTTTTGTGTTGGCACCGTGTATTTGAAATAACATGGTGGATAGTCCACGCTGGATTTGTAGTCTCGACCTTGGAAACGATCTTAATCATTTGTTTGATTTATTTATGCGCATTGTAGCCCGTAGCAATGCACGGGCATTCTACTAGTATTTATGCAAATGATGTGCATTCATGAGAAATACTTATGAATATAGCATACATAATTTTCAAAATATATAAATATATAGATTATATATTAATCTTAGTTTAGAGAAATATATTTTTGATATTAGAAATACTTATGCATACAAACTATCAATATGCATATTCAAGTATAAATAAAAACTAGAAAGATAGCAGAACATCCCTGAGTTTGACACCAACGTCGATCAGCTGCCTCCGGCACCACCACAGCAGCCACCGAAGAATAGAATGATGGATCACCTCCTCACCCGAGCTCGACGCGGCTCCATCGCTGATATGTAGCTTTGCGGACCTCTAAGATGGCTCCCCAAAAGTGAAGCCATTGCCGTTGAATGAACCAGACCAGGGCAAATACCCCGGACACGCCATCGAACTCCAAATCTCACACCCCACCATGATTAAGATGCCGAAGGAGGAAATCACACCTGCCATCCATGAACCACGAACCCAGCACACATTCGGTCTTCCAGATGTCGTTGATACAGACCATAATCTGCATCCGCTTCCGGACTACCTCCTGTCGGTGTCAAAACCGGCCGATCTTGGGTAAGGGGTCCGAACTGTGCGTCTGAGGATCGAAGGTAACAAGAGACAAAGGGGGACACGATGTTTACCTAGGTTCGGGCCCTATTAATGGAGGTAAAACCCTACTTCCTGCTTGATTTACTTTGATGAGTATAGGGGCTACAAGAGTTGGTCTACCACGAGATTGTAATGGCTAAACCCTAGATATCTAGCCTATATGAATTCTGATAGCCTCTACGGACTAAACCCTCTGGTTTATATAGACACCGAAGGGGCCTAGGGAGTCGGTTTACAGAGGAAGGAAACTATACATCCGGATGCCAAACTTGCCATCCACGCAAAAGGAGAGTCCTATCCGGACATGGGGGAAGGCCTTCTATCTTGTATCTTGACGGCCCACCTGTCCGGCCCATATCACACAGCTCGGTCACCCGAGGACCCCATAATCCAGGACTCCCACAGTAGCCCCTGAACCAGTCTTGAATGACGATGTGTTCGGCACGTAGATTGTCTTCGGCATTGTAAGGCGGGTTCCTCCTCTGAATACTTCAAAGCACTGTTCTGAATAAAAGAACTGTATCCGGATCTGTATAACAGTTACAGCCCTCAACCGTGAAGGCAAAATACTTAATGAAAATAAGTTATGTCTACTGACGACTTTTTCAACGAAACGTCACGTCTGGCCTCTTTATCATTTCGAACCGTTTTTTGGCCTCCCGCTTCGTGTTTCGAGGCATGGCCTCTAATGACACGTCTTGTCCAAGCAGAGATCGTGCCCACTTATTGCCGGATTCTCATCAATACGGGTTTGGGTAATCCAACTGTGTCCTTCGCACGACCCCTTGGGAACAGTCGAGTTTTAAGGCTTGAGGGGGGACGCTTGAAATTCACGGCCTATATAAGTGGATAAAGATCCATCTTTTTACCCCACGCCTTCCTCCTTCCTCTGCTTTCCCCTCCTCGAGCTCCAGCGCCCAAGCTTCAATCTTTCCCACCGCCGCCAACCACTCCAGCCATGTCCGAATCCGGTTCACAGGGCAAGTGGGTGGCCTCCTCCATCACGGAGAAGGACGTGAAGGAGCTCTGGGAGGCGGGGTAACTGACTGCGGACGTCGCGCACAGGCTTCCTGCCAAGAAGCAAGTCATTCCCACTCCGGAGCCTGGCAAAAGAGTGGTGTTTATCCCCCACTTCCTCCGCGGACTTGGGTTCCCCCTCCACCCCTTTGTCTGCGGCCTCATGTTCTACTACGGGCTAGATTTCCATGATCTAGCCCCAAATTCCTTCCTCCACATCTCGGCGTTTATCGTTGTGTGCGAGGCGCTACTCCGCATCCCCCCACACTTCGGCCTCTGGCTAAAAGTCTTCAATGCGAAGCCGAAGGTGGTCAACGGGCAGCATGCGGACTACGGCGGCACCATGTTAAGAAAGCTCCCCAACACCACTTGGCCTAAAGGGGCCTTCATGGAGACCATAAAGGTGTGGCAACAGGAGTGGTTCTACATCACCGAACTCCGTGGCGCCAGATGGGCGGCCACTCCAAAGTTCAGATCCAGACCCCCTATGCGGCTCGCGTCGTGGACCAACAAGGGTATGGACTGGGGGTGGACCGATGAAGTGATGATGCTGCAAAAGCGCATCAAAAATATGATAAACAAGAACACCAGTCTCACTGACGCGATTCAGGTGATGCTCTTCCGCTGGATCCTCCTATGCCGACGCCGGCCTCTCCATATGTGAGAGTTCAATCCGGAAGGGCCACGGACCCTGCAGCGCTTCTTCGGCACAATGCACGAAGAGATTTTGGAAGCTGCTCTTCAAGGCCTAGAAGACGTGGCCGAAGAAGACCGACGACATTGGCCTCGACAGTGCGAATCCGGCCGCTCCGGTAAGTATTCTCTTTCCGAACATAATTTCGGTTATAGATCAAAGGGTATACTGAGTTTTCCCTTCCTCATTCAGGGCTGGACAGCGAAGGCAGAGCACATCAAGTGTCCGGCTCCGCTACCTGAAGACCCAGCCACTCCTCGGCTAACGAATATGCTGGTTCCGGCGTCGTATCAGGTGCCGGAGAAGAAGGCCAAGAAGAAGAGCAAGGAGGCCAAGGGCGGCCTCCGCCATAAAGGTACTTCGGACATAGTGTTCATAGAAACCGAAGTCCCCTCCTCCCACGAGGGAGATGAAGACGAAGGGGAGGAGGAGGCGTAAAGTGACTCTCTCCTCAAGGGGAGGAGGAAGAAGAGAGTAACCTCCGCTGAACCAGAGGAGGGGGCGTCCAAGAGGGAGAAGATAACCCTCTTGGACGGTTCGGATGTGGATGCGGAACACACCCCCAAGAGGCGCCCCAGGGAAAAGCCCCTGGCCACATCGTAAGTGCTAAAGGATACTTTACAGATATCTGATCCTTTATGATTGTAATATAACATATAATGTTGTGTGTTTTAGTCCATCCCACGACTTCCCCCAACCATCGTTATCTGAAGGGAATTTTCTGGCGCCGGGGATGGTGGAGACCGAGACGCCTCCGTAAGCCTGTCTGCCAATCATCACGGATGACACCGAGGTGTTGTCCCGAAGAGCCTCTCCAGGCCATGGAGAGGTGAGGGAGGCTGCAAACACGACACCTGAGGGTGAGGCCTCGGCTGCCGAGAAATGGGGGGCTCAACCCCCATGGAGACCGACGGTCGGGGCTTTGACCAGTCCGGCCCCCAGCCAAACACTACTCTGGAGTTCCATATGGCTTCGGAATCAAGCAAGCAACCCCCTTCGAAGGAGGGGGGAGCGCCAACCTCGGCGGCGACCTCCACTAATACGGAGACACCGGACACTCTGGTGGAGGCACTGTGACGTGCTTCCATCATGGAGGAGCACCGCACCCTGATGGGTGCGGTGGTTGAGAAGGTTCAGTCCGCCAAGAGCGGGATGAATGAAGTCTTCACCAACCGCTGACAGGCTTCGAGGTATGCGACGTAATATTCTTAGCCGCTTTTCATATGAAAAGATATGTCCGTATATACATAGTAGCCTCTGAGACTCTTTTCGGTTTTGAAAAAGGCCGAACAGAGGATCAAGTAATAATCGCAAGAGGCGACGTACTTGGTTATTGTATAACATACTTCTCTGTTGGCGGCGACCACCCAGGCCGCTGAAGTTTCTGAACTCAAGCGGAAGCTGCAGCTGGCTGACGATGATATCGACCGCATGAATAAGCGGTTCGATGAAGCACAAGGTGTGTAAAAGATCTCGTTCATACCTGAATTGAGATGTAAATTCTGAGTTTAAGCTCATGCGCTACTATGTTCATGATTGCGGGCAGCGCGGCCGAGGTCGAGACCCTCAAGAGCGCCCTTGCGCAAGCCAAGGAGCAGGCGAAGGCGAGCAAAGGGTCGCTGATACGTCTTCAACGTATCTATATTTTTTTATTGATCTATGCTATTATATTACACGTTTTGGATGTTTATGGGCTTTATTTTACACATTTATATCATTTTTGGGACTAACCTACTAACCGAATGCCCAGCCCATATTGCTGTTTTTTTGGCTATTTCAGTATTTCAAAGAAAAGGAATATCAAACGGAGTCCAAACGGAATGAAACCTTCGAGAGCGTGATTTTTGGAACGAACGTGATCGAGAGGACTTGGACTGCAAGCCAAGAAGCAGCCGAGGCGGCCACGAGGGTGGAGGGCACGCCCACCCCTACAGGGTGCCCCCCCTATCTCGTGGGCCCCCCGGGTGGCCACCGACGTACTTCTTCCTCCTATATATACCCACGTACCCCTAAAACATCCAGGGAGCCAACGAAAAACAATTTCATCCGCCGTAACCTTCTGTATCCACGATATCCCATCTTGGAGCCTTCGTCGGCGCTCCGCCAGAGGGGGAATCGACCACGGAGGGCTTCTACATCAACACCATAGCCCCTCCAATGAGTTGTGGGTAGTTTACCATAGACTTTCGGGTCCATAGATGGCTTCTTCTCTCTTTTTGAATCTCAATACCATGTTCTCCCCCTCTCTTGTGGAGATCTATTCGATGTAACTCTTTTTTGCGGTGTGTTTGTCGAGATCCGATGAATTGTGGGTTTATGATCAAGTTTACCTATGAGAAATATTTGAATCTTCTCTGAATTCTTTTATGTATGATTGAGTTATCTTTGCAAGTCTCTTCGAATTATCAGTTTGGTTTGGCCTACTAGATTGATCTTTCTTGCAATGGGAGAAATGCTTAGCTTTGGGTTCAATCTTGCGGTGTCCTTACCCAGTGACAATAGAGGTTGCAAAGCACGTATTGTATTGTTGCCATCGAGGATAAAAAGATGGGGTTTGTATCATATTGCATGAGTTTATCCCTCTACGTCATGTCATCTTTCTTAATGTGTTACTCTGTTCTTATGAACTTAATACTCTAGATGCATGCTGAATAGCGGCCGATGTGTGGAGTAATAGTAGTAAATGCACGCAGGAGTCGGTCTACTTGTCATGGACGTGATGCCTATATACATGATTATACCTAGATAATCTCATAATTATTCGCTTTTCTATCAATTGCTCGATAGTAATTTGTTCGCCCACTAGTGAAACCTATGGCCCCCGGGTCTATCCTTTATCATATAAGCTTTCAATATACTTTTATTTGCATCTTTACTTTTCCAATCTATATTATAAAATACCAAAATATATTTATCTTATCATACTATCTCTATCAGATCTCATTTTTGCAAGTGGCCGTGAAGGGATTGACAACCCCTTTATTGTGTTGGTTGTGAGTTCTTTGTTTGTTTGTGTAGGTGCGTGGGACTTTTGAGAAGCCTCCTACTGGATTGATACCTTGGTTCTCAAAAACGGTGGGAAATACTTATGCTACTATTGTTGCATCACCGTTTCCTCTTCAAGGAAAACCAACGCAAGCTCAAGACGTAGCAAGAAGGATTTCTGGCGCCGTTGCCGGGGAGGACTTTGCTCAAGTCAAGACATAGCAAGTACCCATCACAAACTCATCTCGCTCGCATTTACTTTATTTGCTATTTGCCTCTCGTTTTCCTCTCCCCCACTTCACCCTTGCCGTTTTATTTGCCCTCTCTTTTCCAACCTCTCTCTCTTTCGCTTGCCTTTTTCTGTTTGCTTGTGTGTAGGATTAATTGTTTCCATGGCGCAAGATAATACTAGATTGTGTGATTTCTCCAATACCAATAATAATGATTTCCTTAGTACTCCGATTGCCCCTCTTAATGATGTTGAGTCTTGTGAAATCAATACTACTTTGCTGAATCTTGTTATGAAAGATCAATTCGCTGGCCTTCCTAGTGAAGATGCTGCTACCCATCTAAACAACTTTGTCTATTTGTGCAATATGCAAAAGAAGAAAGATATGGATAATGATATTGTTAAATTGAAGTTATTTCTGTTTTCACTTAGAGATCGTGCTAAAGTTTGGCTTTCGTCTTTGCCTAAAAATAGTATTGATTCTTGGAACAAGTGCAAAGATGCTTTTATCTCTAAATATTTTCCTCCCGCTAAGATTATCACTCTTAGGAACGATATTATGAATTTTAAACAACTTGATCATGAGCATGTTGCCCAATCTTGGGAAAGAATGAAATTGATGATTCGCAATTACCCTACTCATGGTTTGAATTTATGGATGATCATACAAAAAATTTATGCAAGTCTGAACTTTGCTTCTAGAAATCTTTTAGATTCGGCCGCGGGAGGCACGTTTATGGAAATCACTTTAGGAGATACTATAAAACTTGATAATATTATGGCTAATTATTCTCAATGGCACACCGAAAGATCTACTAGTAAAAACGTGCATGCTATAGAAGAAATTAATGTTTTGAGTGGAAAGATGGATGAACTTATGAAATTGTTTGCTACTAAGAATGCTCCTGTTGATCCCAATGATATGACTTTGTCTACTTTGATTGAGAATAATAATGAATCTATGGATGTGAATTTTGTTGGTAGGAATAGTTTTGGAAACAATGCTTATAGAGGAAACTTTAATCCTAGACCGTTCCCTAGTAATTCCTCTAATAATTATGGAAATTCCTACAATAATCCTTATGGTAATTTTAATAAGATGCCCTCTGATTTTGAGAATAGTGTGAAAGAATTTATGATTTCTCAAAAGAATTTTAATGCTTTGCTTGAAGAAAAATTGCTCAAAGTTGATGATTTGACTAGGAACGTTGATAGACTTTCGCTTGAAGTTGATTCTCTTAAACTTAGATCTACTCCTCCTAAGCATGATATCAATGAGTCTCTCAAAGCCATGAGAATTTCCATTGATGAGTGCAAGGAAAGAACCGCTAGATTGCATGCTAAGAAAGATTGCTTTGTAAATGCGTGTTCTTCTAGTTTCCGTGAAAATAATGATGAAGATTTTAAAGTTATTGATGTGTCCCCTATTATATCTTTGTTTTGCAATATGAATCTTAATAATAATGGGACTGGAGATGAGTCAACTTTAGTTAGAAGGCGTCCCCATAATTCGGAGTTTTTAGATCTTGATGCTAAATTTGGTAAAAGTGGGATTGGAGAGGTCATGACTTTAAATAGCATTGAACCCACTATCTTGGATTTCAAGGAATTTGATTATGATAATTGTTCTTCAGAAGGTTGTATTTCCTTGTTGCAATCCGTTGTTAATTCTCCTCATGCTTATAGTCAAAATAAAGCTTTTACCAAACATATCGTTGATGCCTTGATGCAATCTTATGATGAAAAACTTATTTTGGAAGTTTCTATACCTAGGAAACTTAATGATGAGTGGGAACCTACTATAAAGATTAGAATTAAAGATCATGAGTGTTATGCTTTATGTGATTTGGGTGCTAGTGTTTCCACGATTCCGAAAACTTTATGTGATATTCTAGGTTTCCATGATCTTGATGATTGCTCTTTAAATTTGCACCTTGCGGATTCCACCATTAAAAAGCCAATGGGAAGGATCAATGATGTTCTCATTGTTGCAAATAGAAATTTGGTGCCCGTAGATTTTATCGTTCTTGATATAAATTGCAATCTTTCTTGCCCTATTATTCTTGGTAGACCTTTCCTTAGAACGATTGGCGCGATTATTGATATGAAGGAAGGGAATATTAGATTCCAATTTCCAGTAAGGAAGGGCATGGAGCACTTCCATAGAAAGAAAATTAAATTACCTTATGAATCTATCATGCGAGCTACTTATGAACTGAGTGCCAAAGAGGACACTACTTAGATCTATCTTCGCTTTTATGCCAGGTAGGGGCGTTAAACGACAGCGCTAGTTGGGAGGCAACTCAATTTTATTTGTGTTTTTTGTTTTTGTTTCTGTTTAGTAATAAATTCTGCATCTACCTTCTGTTTAGATGTGATTTTATGTTTTAATTAGTGTTTGTGCCAAGTAGAACCTATAGGATAACCTATGGTGATAGTTAATTTGATTCTGCTGAAAAACAGAAACTTTCTGCGCACGAAACTAGTTTTGTTAAATCACATAAATGTGTTTTTGCGTTGATTCTTTTTGCTGAAGATCAATAGGCAAATTTCCCAGGACTTCCTATTTTGGTAGGAATTTTAGAGTTCCAGAAGTTTGCATTAGTTACAGATTGCTACAGGCTGTTCTGTTTTTGACAGATTCTGTTTTTCGTGTGTTGTTTGCTTATTTTGATGCATCTATGGCTAGTATTAAGTTGTATGAACCATAGAGAACTTGAAATACAGTAGGTTTAACACCAATATAAATAAAGAATGAGTTCATTACAGTACCTTATGTGGTGGTTTTGTGTTGTGAAGTTTTCATGTTTTGGGTAAAGATTTGATGGACTATGGAATAAGGAGTGGCAAAAGCCTAAGCTTGGGGCTGCCCATGGCACCCCAAGATATTCAAGAGTAGCCAAAAGCCTAAGCTTGGGGATTCCCTTCCTTGGCATTCTAACTAAATTAGCTCGCTCGCAAATTTAACCCAAAATCAAATGAGCAAATGCCAAACTGAACCCAAGGAATAAACCTCGCATAATAACCAAGATCGCTGACTCACACCTTACTTGTGTAGAGAAGAAAAACTCCTTCGCTTATAGGTCCAAATTAACCTCACATAAATAGCTTGCACACTTGCTAAATATTGTAGCAAATAACAGGATACAAACCATACATAGACAAATTAACTCTTATTTTATTTGTGTGATTATACAAACTAACAAACACCCATGGTCTGTGAACAACTTTTTATTTCATATTGTATTAACAACTGAAAAAGCATGTAAAATTAGTATTGCACCAACAAAGTTGACTTGTAATATGATTGGTGGTAATGAGTATAAAAAATGACTCTGCTAGTGGTATGATATGATAATGAACACACTGAGCTAATGAAAGTATAATCAGGAGCTGTATCCTTACCTTTAAATACCTGAAAGCATCCTCAGAAGTTTTCACCTCAAAATAATAAATATAGTTATATACAGATTAACAACAAAAATGACATGTTCTGGGAGGCACCCCTTTATGGCCCGCATAGAGAAAATCAATAAGAAATTTAGTTATAAATAGATTAGTAACAAAATTGATCCAGAAACTAAAAAAAATCAATACAATGAAAACATGGCATTTCTTGTAAGAGAAAAGAATTTGCAACTCTAAAGAGGCAAAGTAATATGTAAATGTCAGTAAGAGAATCGGAAAAAGGCAGTATTGAGCATTGACCTATGCAAATATGTAAATGGCAGCCAGATCTATCTGCATGTACCATATAGTAGTCCATCACTATGACTATATTTGGAAAGAGGAAACATGTCATGCCAGTCCACCCAAAATTATGGATGCTTCATGATATCCAATTTTTTTAAGCATCGATAATTTATAAGGAAGTGCTTCTCTGATACATCTTCTGTAACAACAGCCATCAGGATGAAGACAATGAACCACGAGGGTGGGCAAACCATGGAGAAGAGCGACGCTGTGCAGATGCGTTGTTGCTCGAAGCCACAGGAGACGCTCCACTCAATCCAGTCGACGGTGATTTTGGGAGCCGGGCCTTGCTTAGGATGAGCTAACAGAAGGTTAGGAGCAGGCGAAGAGGCATCCGGGGCCGGAAGAGGTAGCCTATGACTAACCGCGGGGGACAGGGCCACCTAGCGCCCGAACCCACGGCTTCAAGATCCGCAAACGTGGTTGCATCTGGCAGTGGAGAACGCCTCCCTCCGGCCATACTCGCCGTCCGCGTCAGAGGCCTCCTGCACATGATACGGCGATGATAAGCCCTAAATTCTGGAAGCGGGGAAACCTCAAGAGAGGAGATATGGTTTGATGTAAAAAGTAGCGATATTTGGCTAGATATATAGCAGGCTTTGATGCGTATATGGGACGCGTGATTAACTCTAACTTGATCTTCGATTGATTTTCTTTTTAGAACTATCTCCGATTGATTAGTTGCTTCATCTTTCAATCGTACGATGGCTGGATCCAAGCCTGGAGTTCCCTGGTTCGAATCCTTTTTGAGACTAGCCATAGTGGGAGTAACTTCGGTAGTAACATCGAGTCCAACTCAGCAAATTTGCTTATGTGGCAATGAGTTAATGAGGAGAGATGTAGTACTAGTAACTTAGCTAGTTACTGCAACATCACATGTCCCAATGCAATATGAGTCTATAACTTAATAAATGAAGCTTTGCATGTTACCACACTTATGTTACTACCCACTATTGAGGTAGTAACATAGTCTAGGGGTATGTGTATGTTATTAGTGTATGTTACTCTCCATTGTGGCTAGTCTGAGAGGCCGAATAGATCAGGTTGAGGCCCAGCCAGTTGTGGGCGCACCGGGAGCAGGCCTAGATGGGCGCTGCAAACGTGGCCCAAGCGGGAGTGGAAGCGTTTCTTCAGCTGAACGTCTTTGGTATAGTTTTAGTACCACCTCAAATATGTTTTAATTTTAAACTGAAAGCGTAAAATCACGGAAAGAAGCGTATTGTGACGGTGAACCCACGGAGTCAATCCGTGCTTTATTATTAGGGAAAGATTAGGGAAAGATACCCTGGTTCTCAAAAACTGAGGGAAATACTTACACTACTATTGTTGCATCACCCTTTCCTCTTTAAGGAAAACCAACACAAGCTCAAGACGTAGCAATCGCTGACAAAAGCGACTGCGGATTTAAAGACCGATCAGGTCGCCCGCCGCAAGTACGAGGAGAGGGTGACCGGGGTGGAGCAAGAGCTCAAGGACGCCACCAGCAAGTGCAAGGCCTTGGAGGAGAAGAATACGGCCCAAGCGGCCGGCCGATCTCGCCAAGGCCCTTCAGGAGGCCAAAGAAGCACGGACCAAAGCCCGGGGTGCTCGGGAGGAGATTTGGCATGCCAAACAGATAGCGGTTGGTAAGCCCTTTCTCTTGCAGAGTATATTTGGGGGTGAGAGATATGCCTTGCTCACTCGCCTATGGAGTTCTCCAGACGCCTTTGCGGATCTTCCAAGGAGTGCCACCGATGCCCCGCAATTCTTCGGGGCCCAGGAGGGGAACTCAACGGAGAAGCTTTTCTGGTCGCAGTTCTTGGCACCGGAACCCCCGGTGCTTTTGAACAACCAGATGAAGCAACTTTCGGAGCTGCACAGGATGTCCGGCTTGGCCATGAAGGACGTCATAGTCCGGCTATGGCCAACCGAACCCATCCCTAGTAGCTACTTTGGCCTGGTGAGGTGACTAGTCGACGCGCTACCCCGGGTTGAAGCTGTGAAGCGCTCAGCGTGCATAGAGGGTGCGCGGATGGCCTTTTCCCGTGTCAAGATGCACTGGGCGAAGATGAAGGTCGCCGTCATGGAAACCGAGGGCCCACCCGAAGGCAAGGACCACCGCAAGCTGGGGCGGTATTTTGAGGACATCCTGGAGGGTGCCCGATTAGTTGAGGATCAATGCTCAAAAGATGTCAGGTTAGGGTGAATGTATCTGAGCTGCCTAGACGTTGTTTTATGAACCAAGACCTTGTAATATATTTATGCCTTTATTTGAAACTACTTTCCTCTCGTGCGGACATTTTATTAATCTTGAGAGTTTGCCAGTCGTCCGCTTCAGCCCCCACGTAGATGCTACGGGGGTGTTCGAAGGAGCACGCAATCACACTTGACCCAACGTCTTGGTCCGTGAAGGAGGTGTCTGCGCAGCAAGCCAGACAATCAGACTATGTGGCTTTATTACTTTCACTTAACCATAGGAGTTTGACGGTGGGGCTATGTACTAGCCCCTGGTGCATATGCGGCTATCCGAACTTAGATGCCCTAAGCACATGACTAGATGGAGGCCAATCCTTCGTATAATACGGAAGAAATCACAAAAGATTTATAGTAAGTCGTCGAATCGCTGACCAGCTCTCGCCGTATCATGATGATACGTCTCCAATGTATCTATAATTTTTAATTGTTCCATGCTATTATATTACCCCTTTTGGATGTTTATGGGCTTTATTTTACACATTTATATCATTTTTGGGACTAACGTACTAACCAGAGGCCCAGCCCGTATTGCTATTTTTTTTGCCTATTTCAGTATTTCGAAGAAAAGGAATATCAAATGGTGTCCAAATGGAATGAAACCTTCGGGGGCGTGATTTTTGGAACGAACGTGATCCAGAGGACTTGGAGTGCAAGTCAAGAAGCAGCCGGGGCGGCCACGAGACAGGAGGGCGTCCCCCCCTATAGGGCGCGCCCCCTGTCTCGTGGGCCCCCGGGCGTCCACCAATGTACTTCTTCCTCCTATATAAGCCTACGTACCCTGAAAACATCCAGGGAGCAGACGAAACACAATTTCTACCACTGTAACCTTCTGTATCCGCAAGATCTCATCTTGGAGCCTTTGCCGGCACTCTGCCGGAGGGGGAATCAACCACGGAGGGCTTCTACATCAACATCCTTGCCCCTCCGATGAGTTGTGAGTAGTTTACCACAGACCTATGGGTCCATAGTTATTAGCTAGATGGCTTCTTCTCTCTTTTTGGATCTCAATACAATGTCCTCCCCCTCTCTTGTGGAGATCTATTCGATGTAAACTCTTTTTGCGGTGTGTTTGTCGAGATCCGATGAATTGTGGGTTTATGATCAAGTTTATCTATGAATAATATTTGAATCTTCTCTAAATTATTTTATGTATGATTGAGTTATCTTTGCAAGTCTCTTCGAATTATCAGTTTGGTTTGGCCTACTAGATTGATCTTTCTTGCCATGGGAGAAGTGCTTAGCTTTGGGTTCAATCTTGCGGTGTCCTTACCCAGTAACAGAAAGGGTTGCAAGGCACGTATTGTATTGTTACCATCGAGGATAACAAGATGGGGTTTATATCATATTGCTTGAGTTTATCCCTCTACATCATGTCATCTTGCTTAATGTGTTACTCTTTTCTTATGAACTTAATACTCTAGATGCAGGCAGGAGTCGATCGATGTGTGGAGTAATAGTAGTAGATGCAGGCAGGAGTTGGTCTACTTGTCATGGACGTGATGCCTATATACATGATCATGCCTAGATAATCTCATAATTATTCGCTTTTCTATCAATTGCTCGACAGTAATTTGTTCACCCACCGTAATACTTATGCTATCTTGAGAGAAGCCACTAGTGAAACCTATGGCCCCCGTGTCTATCTCTTATCATATTTTCTTCCAATCTACTTTTATTTTCATCTTTACTTTTTGCATCTATATTATAAAATACCAAAAATATATTTATCTTATTTTACTATCTTTATTAGATCTCACTTTCGCAAGTGGTCGTGAAGGGATTGACAACCCTTTTATTGCGTTGGTTGCGAGTTCTTTGTTTGTTTGTGTAGGTGTGTGGGACTTTTGAGGAGCCTCCTACTAGATTGATACCTTGGTTCTCAAAAACTGAGGGAAATACTTACGCTACTCTGCTGTATCACCCTTTCCTCTTCAAGGAAAACTAACGCAAGCTCAATACGTAGCAAGAAGGATTTCTGGCGCCGTTGCCGGGGAGGTCTTCGCTCAAGTCAAGACATACCAAGTACCCATCACTAACTCATCTCCCTCGCATTTACGTTATTTGCCATTTGCCTCTCGTTTTCCTCTCCCCCACTTCACCTTTTCCGTTTTATTCGCCCTCTCTTTCCCAATCTTCTCTCTCTCTTTTGCTTGCCCTTTCGTTTGCTCGTTTGGTTGGATTAGATGCTTATTTATTGCTAAACAGAGAACCTAAGATCTATGGATCCTCATCCGCTTGCTAATCTTTTTAAGAGATACAATTATGATGAACCAATTGCTAGTGAGTTTTGTGCACTAGATTATCTTTATGAAACTTTGCTCAAGATTTGTGAATCTGAAAATTATGATGAAGAAATTTATGAAGAGATTCACGATAACTCCTTGAATAAAAAGCATCATTGTAGTGATTTTCCTATAAATTCTCTTGATGTCAATTGTGCTAATAATATGCAAAACCCTAAGCTTGGGGATGCTAGTTTTGCTATGTCTACTACTTGTTTCAATAATCATGATTGGGGTGATTCTTCTTTTGATCTTGAAAATTTATTTAACCCCCGTGATGAATATGAGATTGATAATAGTGTTTGCAATATTATTGAAAGTGGGTTTGGAAGAGTGTCAACTTTAGATCCCACATATTTGGAGTATGTTCAATCTTATGATATTTTTGATAAAAGTGGGTTCGGAAAGGTCATGACTTTAGTTAATGTTAATCCCACTATCTTGGAAGATTGTCAACTTTGCATGCATGTGGATCATGTTGAGAATATGTTTTGTGATAGCTATTTTGTTAAATTTGCCTATGATCCTACATGTAATTATTATGAGAGAGTAAAATATGGTCGTATAAATTTTTATCTTATTAAATTAGCTCTCGTCATGTTGAGATTGCTATCGTCCCTTTCTTCTTCCTTGCATATGCTAGTTTTTGCTTTCCTTGCAAATTTGTTTGCTTATAATATGCCTATGCATAGGAAGTATGTTAGAATTAGATATGTTTGTCACGTGTTTTATGATGCTCTCTTTGTGCTTCAATTCTTGTTTTTCATGTGAGCATCATTGAAATCACAATGCCTAGCTAAAAAAGCTTTAAAGAAAAGTGCTTGTTGGGAGACAACCCAATATTTTTTCTTGCTGTTATTTAATAAATCTTGCACCTACCTTATGTTTAGATGTATTTTTATCTTTTAATTAGTGTTTGTGCCAAGTAGAACCTATAGGATAACCTATGATGATAGTTGATTTGATTCTGCTGAAAAACAGAAACTTTGCGTGCACCAATTTAATTTTCTTAAATCACAGAAACGTGATTTTGCGTTGATTCTTTTTGCTTCTGATCAATAAACAATTTGTCCAGGACTTCCTATTTGTGTAGGATTTTTAGAGTTCCATAAGTTTGCGTTAGTTACAGATTGCTACAGACTGTTCTGTTTTTGACAGATTCTGTTTTTCGTGTGTTGTTTGCTTATTTTGATGCATCTATGGCTAGTAAAATAGTTTATAAACCATAGAGAAGTTGGAATAAAGTAGGTTTAACACCAAAATAAATAAATAATGAGTTCATTACAGTACCTTATGTGGTGGTTTTGTTTTCTTTCACTAACGGAGCTTATAAGATTTCCTGTTGAGTTTTGTGTTGTGAAGTTTTCAAGTTTTGGGTAAAGCTTTTATGGACTATGGAATAGGGAGTGGCAAGATCCTAAGCTTGGGGATGCCCAAGGCACCCCAAGATATTCAAGTATAGCCAAAAGCCTAAGCTTGGGGATGCCCCGGGAAGGCATCCCCTCTTTCGTCTTCGTTCATTGGTAACTTTACTTGGAGTTATATTTTTATTCGCCACATGATATGTGTTTTGCTTGGAACATCGTGTATTATATTAGTATTTGCTTTTTAGTTTACCACAATCATATTTGCTGTACACACCTTCTGGTAGGAGCCTATTTGATTTGAATTTGTTAGAATACTCTATGTGCTTCACTTATATCTTTTGAGCTTGATAGTTTTTGCTCTAGTGCTTCACTTATATCTTTTAGAGCACGGTGGTGACTTATTTTTATAGAAATTGCTAGTCTCTTATGCTTCACTTATATCTTTTTGAGAGTCTTTTAGAACAGCATGGTATTTTCTTTGGTTATAAAATTGGTCCTAGAATGGTAGGCATCCAAGTTGGGTATAATAAAAACTATCATAGGAAGTGAATTGGATGCTATGATCAACTTGATACTTGATAATTGTTTTGAGATAGGGAGGTAGTGATATTAAAGTCATGCTAGTTGGGTGATTATGAATTCAAAGAATGCTTGTGTTGAAGTTAGCAAGTCCAGTAGCATGCACGTATGGTTAAAGTTGTGTAACAAATTTGAAACATGAAGTGTACCTGGCTTGTGCATCCTTATGAGTGGCGGTCGGGGACGAGCGATGGTATTTTCCTACCCATCTATCCCCCTAGGAGTATGCGCGTAGTACTTGATTTTTGATGACTTCTAAATTTTTGCAATAAGTATACACTACAAAAAAAAATACACTTCCGTGATGATACGTGTTTGTCACAGTAGGTCGCGTTTCTTGTCATGCATGTACATCCATGACAAATTTATGACAGAATCAAGATAGTCATACATGTGTTGTTGTAGAAGTGTTCCATGACATTACCAAAATTATCATCACGGAAGTGTCCACTTCCATGACGATAAATCGCGCGTCACAGAAGTGCTTTTCTCAAGGGTGACTGTCGGTGTCAAAACCGGCGGATCTCGGGTAGGGGGTCCCGAACTGTGCGTCTAGGCGGATGGTAACAGGAGACAAGGGACACGATGTTTTACCCAGGTTCGGGCCCTCTTGATGGAGGTAAAACCCTACGTCCTGCTCGATTAATATTGATGATGTGTGTTACAAGAGTAGATCTACCACGAGATCAAGGAGGCTAAACCCTAGAAGCTAGCCTATGGTATGATTGTTGTTCGTCCTACGGACTAAAGCCATCCGGTTTATATAGACACGGGAGAGGGCTAGGGTTACACAGAGTCGGTTACAATGGTAGGAGATCTACATATCCGTATCGCCAAGCTTGCCTTCCACGCCAAGGAAAGTCCCATCCGGACACGGGACGAAGTCTTCAATCTTGTATCTTCATAGTCTTGGAGTCCGGCCGATGATGATAGTTCGGCTATCCGGACACCCCCTAGTCCGGAACTCCCTCAGTAGCCCCTGAACCAGGCTTCAATGACGACGAGTCCGACGTGCATGTTGTCTTCGGCATTGCAAAGCGGGTTCTCCCTCCGAATAATTCATAGAAGATTGTGAACACCAGGATAGTGTCCGGCTTTGCAAAATAATTTCCACATACCACCGTAGAGAGAATAATATTTACACAAGTTCAATCTGCTGACGTATTTGGTGGCATGACATCACACCACTACCAAGCCTTTACTCGAATCGTTTTCATTGTACTACCTCAGTGCGTTTAGCGAAGCGGTTTCCTTGGCACGTCTTGTCGAAGCAGAGATCATGTTCCCCTTATTCCGGGATTCCCATAAATACGGACGTGGGTAACCCAACCGCGCCCGTTGCCACGCCCCCTCCATCGAAGGCGGGTTCCAAATGGTCACGGCGACGGCTCTTGGTATTCTTCCTCTTTATAACAAGACCAAGGCCAGTTCTTTTTCTCCAATCCTCAATCGAATCCGCCCCTCGCCCCCGAGTTCCAACACCCAGGGCTCCATATTCGGGTACCTTCGATCTTCGACAATGTCCGGCTCCGACCTACGAGGCCGGTGGATGCCCTCTTCCATCACGGAAGAAGACGTGTTAAAGCTGAGAGACGCTAGGTACTTGACCTACGAGATTTCGCATAGGCTGCCCGCCCGAGGGCAAGTTATTCCTACTCCCGAGCCTGGCGAGAACGTTGTGTTCGTGTCTCACCTCCGTCGGGGTTTAGGCTTCCCGACGGACCCCTTCGTGAGGGGGCTCATGTTTTACTATGGGCTGGAATTCCATGACTTGGCTCCGGAGTCCATCCTCCACATCTCATCGTTTATTGTTGTTTGCGAAGCCTTCCTCCACACTACCCCTCACTTCGGCTTGTGGCTCAAAACCTTCAATGTGGAGCCGAAGATGATTGAGGGGCGTCAGGCAGAGTGCGGAGGGGCGGTCATTAAGCAAGAGGGCTGATGCTCCATGGCCCGAGGGCTCTTTTCAGGCGGAGCTCGGCTCGTGGCAACAAGAGTGGTTCTATATCACCGCTCCCAGGAGCAGTAGGCAGAGGCCGCCGCCCGTCTTCCGCTCGGGCCCTCCACAATAGTTGACGTCATGGGTCAACAAGGGTCGTGACTGGGGGCCGTCCAAAGACATACACCTGTTGCAGGACTGGATTCGAGGCCTCCAGGAAAGGGAGATCAATCTAGTCGCAGTAGTACAGGTATGCTGATCCGGCGCCTACTGCCCTGCAAACGTCGCCCCCTCCATCTGTGGGAATTTAATCCGAAGGGGACACGAGCTCTCCAACACTTCATGGGTTTAACACCCGCGGAGATGTACAAACTGTTCTTCGGATCGCAAGAGATGCGTCCGAACTTGACCGAGGACGCTGGCCTAAGCTGCAATCGCTCGGATACTCAAGTAAGTAGCCCTGTGTCCGGACACATTGTCCATTTATTTATCGTGAATTTGCCTTTTAACCCGCTATCCCTTGGATAGGAGTGGATAGCGCAAGCAAAACTGATACGGTGTCCGGCCTCCCTCCCTGAGACCACGCAGGATCCCGTGTTAATTAAAATGTTGGAGGTTGCACCTTCGGAGGAGGGCGAAGGGGGGCACAGGGAAACTACCACCTCTGCCAAGGAGGCTTTCAGTAAGGGAGGAATCGAGAGTCCCTCCTTCCAGGGGGAGAAGAGGACGGCTTCCGAAGACCCAGAGGCCAAGGCCTCAAAGCGGGGAAAGAGATCTGTACCGGAAGGTCTTGTGCCAGGAAGAGCCCCGGCCGCACCGTCTCCTCGGAGGAATCAGCCCTCCAGCGAGCCGTAAGTAAAAAAAGGGGGAATTTTGTAATAGTGGACACCCCTGCTTAATTTCTAAGGGTAACCGAAGTTTTCGTCTTGTAGTTCGGATCTTAGCCCGTGTCAGCATAGCTCATCTTCGGGAGACCTTCGTCCGGAGATGATGGAGAGCGAAACGCCTCCATCTGCCGCCCCATCGTGCGGGGCAGACGACCCTGAGGTGTCGTCACGGAGGGTCTCCCCGAGTCCGGCGGGGCCAGAGAGTTCGGCACCCATTGGAGTACGGCCGGTAGAGCTGCAGGATTTGCTTAAGAGGGCGTCCATCTCGGAAGATCACCGCACATTAATGAGTGCGGTGATTGAAAGGATCTTGTCCGCCGAGAGCGGGTTATACGAGGCCGTCGGAAGCTTGCTGACGGGTTTTGAGGTACGCAAAAAATGACATACCTTTTGACAGTTTTGCACATGAGGTGCGCCCTGTATAGATAGTAGCCCCTGAGACTTGGTATGCTGTCGAAAGCGATAGCGTGCCAAGGATCATAATCTCAGTTATAGAATGTCGCCTTTCCTATGCAGGTGGCGGAACGTTCGGTGGCCAGCCGGACTGATGGAGTTGCCGAACTGAAGAGGCAACTCGATGTTGCTGATGCGGACATCGCGCTGGTCAATATATGACTTAGCGAGTCACAAGGTAGGTGGTTGCTCCACGGTTGCCTAGTAAGGGAGCTGGTGCCCGTTCCTTACAATTTGTATGCTTGATGCAAATGGCGCCACAGTTGTAGAAGATCTTCGAGCAGAGCTTGCTCGAGCCAAGGAGCAAGCCAGGATAAGTAATGGGGCTGCCTTGAAGGCAGCGGAAGAGCTAAAAGCCGAAAAGGCTACTCACTGCCGAAGCAGGGAAGAGTTGGCCGGAATGGCCTTGAAATTAAAAGATACTACCGACCGTTGTGAAGTTATTGAAGGAGAACGCCGAGTGGGGCAAGAGGGCCTGAAGAAGGCCGGCGCTGAAGTCAAGGATGCCCGGAGTGAGATGCGGGATATGAAGGATGAACTGCATCAAGCCGGAGACATTGCGGCTGGAAATCCCTTTCTTCTGCGCAGGAAGTTCACGGATCCGAAGTATGCTCAGTTGGGCCAGTTGTGTGGTGCGGAGGATCCTTACCTGGATTTGGCAGCAAGTGTGACGGACGCAGTCGTGCACTTCCGAAGCCAGAAGGATCACGAAATGGAAGAGCTTTACTGGTCTCAATTCCATAGTCCGAAGCGTCCACTTCCGTTGACTGATCGGCTGGCTGAGTGGGCTGAGCTGAATAGATTGTCCGGACTTGCCATGACGGATGTGGTCACTCATCTGTGGCCGGAAAGACCCAAGCCGAAGAGTTATTTTCGTTTGTTGCAGCAATTCCTTGGGGCGGTGCCGCATATCAAGGCGATGAAACGGTCGGTATGCATAGAAGGTGCACGGATGGCCCTCGCCCGTGTGAAGACATAATGGGCGGACATGGATGCCACCGCTGTTGCATCCCGGGGTTCGGACAGGAGCCGATTACCCGCCGAACACTATTTTGAGGAAGTCCTTCAGGGCGCTCATTTAATAGAGTCGCAGTGCTCGAAAGATGTCATGTTCAAATGACGTGTATAATTTGTGAGATCATGTTTATAATGCAATAGCTTTTTATACTTGTGCGTTCAAGTATTGAACTATCTCATGTGCGGCCGTATGTGTATGTATAATCTGAAAGATGGCAGTCTTTGGCTTCAGCCCCCACGCACATGGTGCGAGGGTGTTTGCAAAAAGAAAAGCGCTTTTTCACACTTAATCCAACGTCTTGGTCCTTTTAAGGAGGTGATAGCGTAGCAAACTAGGCAACCCGACTATAACGCTTTATCACTTTCACTAAGCCATAGGAGCTCGAATGTGGGGCTACTATATAGCCCCTAGCGGCACCGCTCCTCCCTGAACTCGGGGCACGTATGTGCCTGACCGGGAAGCGGTCCTTCATCAAAGCAGAGGAATTCTACGCATTCCAATGGTCGATCGAGTGGTTGACCAGTCTCTCGCTATATCATGATAGTCAGTTTTCGGCTTTCTCTACTGAGGTGCTCGCCCGACCGAACTGGGGCACAATCGCAGTAGTTCTCCTGGTGCCGCGTTAGCCGATGATACGGAACGTAAGGAAGCAAAACACAAGAGCCGGGCAAACCCAACATTTGACCAAAGACATGATTCGGAGCTGATGCATATAAGGCCTAACTCGAGACGCGAACACTCCCTGAGGTGTTCGGTCTTTTATGATACCGGGCAGAACAATGCCCTAAGCCCCTAGTGTCCAGGTACAGGCGCGAACTTCTGACGCGGCCGATGCCAAAACGCCAGCCTCCTCCTCGGCTATGGTAGGAAGCCGGGGGATGTGTATCAACAAGAGACAGTAAGAAAGGTTTACGCAGGGTCTTAGTCTGAAAAGAATCCTTGCAACGGGTCCCTGTTGCACGTCTGCACCTGTGTCTCCGTTGTGTTGTATCCTGGACGGGTGTAGCACGTGCTTCATTTGTAAAAGAGAAGGACTTAGTTTCTAAGAAATATCGTGCAAAAGTTGTATGAAAAGAAAGTATAATTTGGAAGATGAAGAAAGTTGAGCTTAATTGGCTCTCATCATTTATACGCGCGGCCCCTTATAAAGGGGGTATGCGGCTGGGAAGCCCCTTGTTTATTTACGCCAGACTCGCCTAACCGTGTCCGGGGTCTGAATGACCTGTGTTTAGGGGCCTTGACCTGCAAGGTCGGAGTGGCTGTCAAGGCAGCCCCACGCTCTCCGTGGTCGAGGAACACTCGTAGTTAGTCTTTAATGAGATTATGCCGCATGGACTGGGCATTGTAAGTGTAAGAGACGTGTAGTGTGGTATGGCGTTAAAGCGGGCGAAAGTTTTGCGTCCCAGTAGTGCTTGATGGCCACTGTAAAATGGGGCGCTACAAAGAGTGAGCCTTTTGCGACGGAGGTTGTAGGATGAACCGAACACAACCTCAAGTGGTACAAAGCCCGTATAATTGGCTTAAAGGCCTAGCGTCACTCCTTTGAAGGAAGTGTTGTTATGGTGAATGTTGGTAGGGTCTATCCCCATTCTGCGGACGGTGTCCTGGTATGGCAGGTGCCGCGCTGTGTTTTCATGTTATCACATGAAGAGAGTTCACTGTTTTGACTTCTAGTGGGAAAGTCTTCTGTTTTCCGGAGTGCTACTTTTGGGGTTCGTCACTTTCGCTTGGTGTGTCGAGCCCCTTGTGTTCGGCATTAAGTCGGCCGGACTGCTTGAAGACCCAACAATCTCTGTGGGTATGGTTTGGAGGCTTTCCGGAAGTACCATGTATTTGACATAGCCTATCCAGAATCTTGTTTAGGTTGGATAGCTCATAACTGTTGTCCTTGAGGGGCAGTGTTTTGTTATTCGGCCGAGAGCTTTTGAATCCGGCGTTGACCGCCGTACTGTTTGGGCCATTTTCCTTGTTCCGGCGCTGATCTTTTCTGCGTCGTGATTTCCCATTTCCATCCCTGACTTCGGATGTACTCGGGTCGCTGGTGCTGCATCTAGCCAGCCAGCTGTCCTCCCCTGCGCAAAAGCGGGTCATGAGGCTTGTTAGTGCGGCCATTGTTCTTGGTCATCTCCGGCATCGTCGTCCATACTGTCGATGTATTCGGAGTCGTAGTCTAGCATGTCGGTTAGACCGTCGACAGTGGCTACCAAGTGAGTGGTGGGTAGGTTTTGAACTTCTTCGTCGTCCGCATCCCAACCGTCCTAACCGCAGTTCGGCCAGGGCTCTCCTGATAACGAGAGATACTTTAGCGAACTCAAGATGTCGCCGAAAGGTGAGTGTTGAAAGATGTCCGCTATGGTGAACTCCATGATCGGCGCCCAATCGGATTCGATCGGAGGGGGCGCGGGAGGTTCGGAGTCCGACGAGGAGTCCGGCACCTCGGAGTCACGAGCTTTATGAGGGACAAGGTCAGTGTTTGGCTCTATCGCCGTGGAGGTTGCAGCCCCCGACGCGGTGTCTAGCCATCCGTCCTCGATCTGCGCAGCCGGCTCCGAATTGAAGATCGGAGCGGGTTCGAGTGCGGCCTCCAGGGTACTGTCCAGCTGCAGAGCTAAATCATGCTCGCCATGACAGTGCGGCACGCTTGGCTGTGGCTCGAATCCATCGAGGATCAAGTCCCCGCGGATGTCAGCCGTGAAGTTCAAACTTCCAAATCTGACCTGACGGCCAGGGGCGTAGCTTTCGATCTGCTCCAGTTGGCCAAGCGAGTTGGCCCGCAGTGCGAAGCCGCCGAATACGAAGATCTGTCCGGAGAGGAAGGTCTCACCCTGGACTGCGTCGTTGATGATGATCGAAGAAGCCATCGAGCCTATCGGTGACGGCACAGAGGAACTCTCAATGAAAGCACCAATTTCGGTGTCAAAACCGGCGGATCTCGGGTAGGGGGTCCCGAACTGTGCGTCTAGGCGGATGGTAACAGGAGACAAGGGACACGATGTTTTACCCAGGTTCGGGCCCTCTTGATGAAGGTAAAACCCTACGTCCTAGTCGATTAATATTGATGATGTGTGTTACAAGAGTAGATCTACCACGAGATCAAGGAGGCTAAACCCTAGAAGCTAGCCTATGGTATGATTGTTGTTCGTCCTACGGACTAAAGCCATCCGGTTTATATAGACACGGGAGAGGGCTAGGGTTACACAGAGTCGGTTACAATGGTAGGAGATCTACATATCCGTATCGCCAAGCTTGCCTTCCACGCCAAGGAAAGTCCCATCCGGACACGGGACAAAGTCTTCAATCTTGTATCTTCATAGTCTTGGAGTCCGGCCAATGATGATAGTTCGGCTATTCGGACACCCCCTAGTCTGGAACTCCCTCAGTGACCGACACGTGGCATCCACCGTAATGGAACGCCGTTAAGCTATCGGGTTGGATTTTGGATCCGATAACCCGTTAACAACCCCGACCAATGGGAAATTTCCACGTGTAAAATTCTGATTGGCCGAAGGAAACACTTGTCAGCTCGTCAGTGGGCCAGATGTCGCCCGTCCATTGGAGGAGACATGCCTATAGTACGTCGACACATGGCTGGGCCCAACAGAGGCCCATATAGGTTAAAAAGGCCGGCCCAGTCAAAGGCCCATAGAACTTAATCAGGTACTAGTGGGCCAGCCCAATAACGGCCTGCTTAATAAAGGCCCATTTACGGCCTGAAACCAGATCTGGCCCGTTAATTGTTCGCCCAATATTTGGGCCCATTTACGGACCGAAGCCAGATCTGGCCCGTTAATTGTTCGCCCAATATTTGGGCCCATTTGTGGCCTGAAGCCAGATCTGGCCCATTAATTGTTCGCCGAATATTCGGGCCCAACTACAGCCCAGTGACTTTCGGCCTGTTAGAGGCCTGATGTAGACATGGGCCCATTTCAGCCCGGTGTGACTTTTGGCCTGGGAATGGCCCGTGCTGCCCATGGGCCATATATGGTCCGACGGGACATCAGGCCCACTAACGACCCGTGCTAAAGGTGGCAACAGTTAAGCCCAACATGACTTTGGGCCTATTAAAGGCATGTCGCGTAATTCGGCCCGTTGATGCCTGTACTAAGCTTTCGCCCTCTTAAAGGCCCATGATATTAGTGGGCCAACTAAGGCCCGAGATATGGTTCGGCCTGGTAACGGCCCGTGAGCTAACTGGGCCCATAACGGCCCGGTCTACATTTCGGCCTGCTGAAGGCCCGTCGACGACTAGTGAAAATTGAGGCCCAACATGCATTTTGGCCTGCTAAAGGCCCATGGTTTCATCTCGGCCGTAACAGGCCAGTACAATATTCAGCCTGTTAATGGCCCAATGCTACCTGGACCAAACTAAGCGATGGGTCGACAAAAGGCCCAACTAAAATATAGGCTGGTGTAAGTTTGTGCCTGGCACAATGTGTGAAGGCCCCAATCATTCGGGCCCAAGAAAGACGCAGGCCGACCCAATTGTGGCCCGCTAAAAACCTGGCCCGTTAGAGTCGAATGTTTCGGCCCGGTCGACTACATCTAATTTTTTTCCAGATAGCGAATGATGGCAGTAACTAGTAGGAATTAAGAACAAACCTACTCTAACAATAAAGAAATTACGGCATAGTAACTAAGAGTAAACCTACACTATAAAATAAAGGATTTAAGGTATATTACATCCACTGGGCATCGAAGTTCGCCACCAGTGATCATAAAGCGCAACGAAGAAGCAGATTACAAAAACTGGGCACCATTGCAGCGTAACAAAATAATACTGAACCGAGACCACTTCCAAGACCGTTCAAGAAAGGTTAGCCTTGCGGGGGAACTGCTGCGTAAGCTGCTGAGCAAGGTTGTGAGACCGGCCTAGCATGTCGGTCATAGCTTCCAGGTGTAGATGTTTAGCGATGAGGTTCTCATTGGTGTTCTCCGCAATCTTTATTAGAGATAGGACTTCAAGTCGAAGTTGAGTTGCAGAATGCCTTTCTGCTAGAACTTGGGACTGAAGAAGTCGAACTGATTCAGACAACGAATTCTGTGAGCTTGTCTGACTGTTAGTCTCAAGTAACTTGAACACTGCATCAAGACAAGACTTTGGGGTTGTCTCGCTATCTTCAAGATGTTTTGCCTTCTTTGTTGCAATATATGTTGGGTTTGTCTCACAGCCTTCAGCAGACTTGTGCATGCCATCAGGCATATCACCCTGAAACAAAGCAGAGAGATGACAGGTTTTGCACGTGTATAAACAAAGATGATAATTGTTCTGTCAATTCTATCCAATTTCAAATTAGAAAATAAAGAGTAAGTTCAAAATATCAATAGCATAATTTGGCATTGTTCATAATGCGGGGAGCTTCACCACACTACTGGATTACCATGTCAACATAACAAGCATAGATGAAGGGCAAAGAAAATCATTGTATCTATTTTGGATAATGTGCATGGCATGTTGTTCATATCATGAGCCACATCAGTAAGATAAAACAGGAGATGACAAGGTGCAAACGTGGGCTGCTTCACCACACACTGGATTATAGATCCACAAAACCAAGCATACATATAGGGAGTATTAAGTAATGTGCATGGTATGAATAAGAAATTTGGTTTTACAAGTAAAACTTAGAACTTACGGTTCTTACGAACATGCATTTTGGTAGAAACAGCAAACTAAACAGCAGTAAACGATAGGGAGTATGAGCTAATTAAACAGCAGTTGAGGATAAAGGCTTTAGAAGGACTGACTTACATTAACAGTTAACACCGGCTTTATAATGCCCTTCTCCATGTCAAGGGAAGGATAACTCAAGAATTTCAGCACAGAATCTTCTTCATAAGCATTGCATGTACTCTACATTTTGTAGAGAGTAATTATAGATATGATAATACTGGAAGGGATAGAGGATAATGAAGATAAGATGCAGATTGATGCTACATAATCAACTACCAATCCCTGGAAGTACAAGCGTTACAGGACAAAATGTACTGACAAGAGCAATGGGCTGCACTTCTGCACTGGCATTGTCTGTGTATTCTACTTGTTGGTAAGATTAAATATAGATCTGATCTTTTTTAGTAAATGGTGGGAGGGGGACATAAGATGCAGAATGATACAAAATGAACCAATCCCTCTTCCCATAATACAAGAGTGTTTTGAACACTGGTGTACTGTACAAAACATTCTTATATTATGGGACGGAGGGAGTAGCTGTTAATGTAAGTACAGTGATAGACCACGTTCAGTCCTTACAAGAGGACTGCAGAGCTAAACCTCTTCAAAAGCATTGGGTTGATTCTAAATTTGTGCAAGAGTCCATACGAATCTTATAATGTCCACCAAATGGACGATTACGAGGCTAACATGTGCAGTGATGCTACATAATCAAACAACTATGAAAGTAAGTATGGTCATACAGGGCAAGAGGTACTCACAAGAGCAATGCAGTGTGCAGTATAGTTGCGAGATTATGTGGTCCCTTGAGAACGAATGCTCTTCTACTAACAGTTTTCGTACAAGTGAGACATTAAGGCAAATGCAGAAATGTAGTTCAAATTGTGATGTGATATCATAGACAGTACCTTACGCTGCAGCCGAGACCAATGTGTAACAAGATTATTCCAGTCACCGTGGGATAAATGTAGCACCGGAGACTTTACAGAAATTTTGTTCAGAGGCTTGCCATCGAAGTGCGCTTGCCTCAGGTAGGAACGATACTTCATCAACAAGTGCTTGAAAAGCGCAATCAACTCTTGCTCGTCATCACAATCCAGTTTGCTCCTCGCCTATTTAAAAGAATGAAATCTTGTGTCTTCTATCAGCAGAAACATATGCAGTAATGATCATGAATAACATTAGTACATTACTTACACGTAAGTTGCGGAGGAAGACTGGAAATTGTTCTGTGTCTGCGGTATAATCTTTCCATGAAGGAAAGATTCGCACGAAGTTTCTGACAACAACATAAGCTTCGTCTTCTAAACTGGGAAGAAATGGAACAGGGGTCCTATTTGCTGCAATTGGGGCTCTCTCTGGTTCGAAAAGGGATTTGGCAACTAGATTTGGTGTACTCTTTGCTGAAATGGGGGTTTTGCGTCGTACAGCTGGTGCTATGTCAACTGGCATAATCATACTGTTTGCTGCAGTTGGGGTCTGCTGAGTTGAGGCATCAGAAATGACCAGTGTAGTAAGGCTAGAGTCTGCTAGAGTTGGGGTATTTTGTGGGTCAGGTAATATTGCAACTACACCTAATGGGATATTTGATTTATCAGGTGCCACTACCTTTTCCAAATACTTTGCTTGTGCTCCTCCACGATCAGCAATTGCCCTCTTCCTTTTGAACGTCTGATACACAAGAACGGCATTTGAATGGATAAATATGGTATGCTGACAGATGGAATATGTACTGAAAATGGATAGGCAGGGCGTATTCACATACACGATGTGTAAACTAAGCTAATGGCAGTTCAACAAAGTAGAAGCAATGCAAAGCATCAGTTGCAAGATATGTGCGAGCAATGTAACCTTGGAAAGTTAGAGCAAGTACCTTGATGGGTGAATAAGATAGGGCATCTTCCTCTGACTCCTCCACTAGGGAGCTACATTGACTTAGGTCTCCCTCTAGCTCAGAATCACTGTTAGGATCATATTATGAGCATGAATCTATAGGTGGAGAGCGTTTGCATTGCATTGCATCCTGACTTGATTTCAGTCCCTTAATGCCAAGTTTGACAGCCATGGCATTGTTCTGCTTTATTCTTTTCATGCGCGCAAGCTCATAATCATTATGATGCTATTCAGAACCTGAGATTCATGAAAACATAAAAAGTAGTCAGATTATCTATGTAATGCATTGCGGATTCAACTCGGAGAGTGTCTCCCTATAAACCCCTGCATATGCAAAGTTCACCTCCCCAACCGTGCTGACCAGACCACACACAGAAATACAAACCCCTTATGTCTCTATAACAGGCAGGCACACATTTCAAAACTGAAGTAGGAACATTAGAATCATATGAAATTCGTATTTGAATAAATAAACTAAGAAATTATTAGTGGCGTAATGTTTAGCTTCAAGGGTGGAGTGTTGGTAGTGCGACACAAAGCAAGTAGGCAGATTGTATTCCATGTAAAAGATCGAAACCTATGTAAAATCTGGAAATGACACTTTCTTTCTATACAATGCAATGTTCGTTACCCACACATGATGGAAGAGATCACATAGAGAAATACTATTCACTCATGTCTACGGTTCCAGTATTTAGAAACAGGGTGGTCCACCCTAAAAGAATATTGACAACAAATATGACAAGGCAAGCATAGATTTAGTGAATCAATCATTTACTTGTGAGCTTATTAAGACAAGTATGCAGAATTGTAACTGCAGTAAGAGACCGTCCAAAATCTGAATGAAGAAGTTTGTCTAGCACTTATTGTTTGCAACTAATCAACATGAATAATTGGATATTATATCAAATGAGTAAGAAAGACAAGTAAAATTGTCAACAAACCTGGCTTGCAGTAGTAATCTGGGTCAATGTCACTACGACCAACAATCCAAAATGACTAGTTTCTGTTCTGAGGGCCGGAATTTTGAAAACCCTGTGAACTTTAGAGGTACTAAAGATTACCGAAATACATCTGAACCATTAAGTGTAGGTAGCACTGAGCACACAACAAACCCTAATGACAGTCCTGCCTAATGAGTAATGAATCAATTAGAAAATGGGTGATGAGGAGTGGCTGCTGAGTGTTGAGGACGTATCTCAGGATAAATCGGGTCGGCTTGGTGGGTGCTGCAAGCTTGAGCCCTGAACGGACTGGGAAGGTAGGCACGGCGGCGTGCCCGGGCAGCGGTGACGCTGTTGGGAGAGCGGCTCCTGGCCTCTTGTTAGTCTAGCGTCTCCTCCTAGAGTCATGCCGTCTGGGGACGGCAAGTCGCCGGCGAGGCAGGCGGCTGGGGGCGATTAAAGATCGGAAGCGCATAACAGAACAGAGGGGAATCGGGGCCTGGGACGACCCAAAATCCCAGGGTGGGCCGGCCCACCGTGAGCACCCTATGGAGATACACACCCGAGCGGTGAACATGCATTTTCAAAACTAATTTAGGAACATTTAGCTGACCAATTAAACAACTCTGTTTTAATAATATCAGATTCGTATTTGAACATCTAAGCTTGTTTAGCTTGATGGATGGAGCAGTGTTATTATGACACGAAGCACGTATTCTGATCGTATAGTGATCATAAAGGGGGAAACTCTAACATATTTTTTTTAGCAAAAGAGGGTTTCCCCTCCTATTTTTATTAAAGAAACCACCACGGAACCAACATGATCAATTAAACCCTAAGCATGATCAATTAAACCGTATTATGGCTGTGCCATGGCAGATTTGAAGCTGCAAACCGGAGAAATGATATTTAGCATCCATTGTATGCTTCGAACTAAGAACTAAATTCTAAGGACTGAAAAGAAAGTAGAGTAACCAAGTTAAGATATATTTTCTGGTTGAAAGTTAGGAGATATGAAGTACCACCTCTCTTGCGACGCCGTGTAGGCATCGGGGGTGCTATGGCTGTCAGTAGCGTTGAAGCAGATCTGCGACGGTAGACGGGTGCATCGGGGGATAAGTCCCGTTGCGGTGGAAGAGAAGGTCGTGTGAGCGGCCCCGGCAAAGAGGACGATGGCGCCGATGAAGCGAGAGGACGCGATGCAAGGCTATTGGTCCATCGCCGTGGATGAGAAACGTCCATCTCTAGCAGTGGACGACGCGGTCTTGGTAGGCGCTCCGGCATGGTGGAGGACGATGGCGATGGATGTGGTGGAGGACGGCGGCGATGGATGGGGTGGCAGACGGAGGCTGGAGTGGGGATGGGGTGTTCTAGCATGGACGGTGTATGAATGGGAAAATGGAGGGAGAGGTACGGGGAACCATGTTTTTGGGACGCGCCTGTCTGAAATATGGGAAAGTTACGAACTTAGCCCCCATTTAAAATTTGGACGTCTCGTCAGTTGGGGATAGGACGGTAATCTCGCATCTCGCCAATATTTGCCCAGAGCGATTTTGGGCGAGGAGAGGGTGGTTGGCGCCCACGGTGTATGAACGGGGCTGACAGGTAGGGCGGTTGTGTCACGTCTAAGTGAAGTTACAAACCTGCCCCTATTGAAAATATTTGCCTACATCGATTTCGGCCGAGTCGAGTTTGTTTTGCCGCCCACCATGTATGAATGGGGAATGGAGGGATAAATAGAGGTCTTTCGGATGAGCTTGAATCAAATGTGTTTTACCGCCCATGTTTGACGCCCACCGTGTCGGAATGGGCTCAGAGGCGGTCGTGTCACATCTAATTGAAGTTACTAACCTACCCCTATTTAGAGTAGTCGAAATCGGGCCGATGGATTGTCCGTGTAATGGGTAGATAGTAATTTCCATCTCCCAAACACTTGGCTTCGGGCAGCCGATGTGGGAGTGGACATTTTGTTGCTTCTTTCGAATTTTGGAACAATAAGCATCCACGTTTACCCTGGCAACTAAATTCGAATCCACTTTGTGTTCCTATATGAATCTTTATAAATCATTCTATGTGTTTTTCTATATCTTCAAAAGGATGACAAAAATGTATTCCACTGTCATATATGAATATGGTTTACAAATGCCGATACTCAAATTCAGAAACTAGAATCCAGTTTAAGGTGAATTCGAATATTTAGAACACTTCATGTCCAACTCAAATCTCACACGCAGCATAATGTGTACTCCCATTTAGATATGTACACAAGCGATGTATCAAGATTCAAATACCAAGTCAATCAACCAAGAATGTATAGAACTAACAGACATATAAACACTTATAGAGTAGATGGATCAATAATATCAACTAACATACATAAGCCAGGCCGCTGTACTTTTTTGGCTACAACAACATCCTTTTTTTAGCCACCATCTTGGCCCTTTCCGATGCGTGCCACTTATGGTCCATCTATACTACTACTATTGCTGAATGCACATTCAGCCCGATTGGCATATTTGTAGGTCTGGCAAAGCAATCCAAATGAAATGTCTCCGAGTCTTATCAATTAATACAGACTTGTGCTCAAATAAAATTACAAAAACCAAAAAACAAAAAACAATTATTACATGATCTCTAAAACAAATGGTTTGATTGATTACATGAACAGACAATATAAAGGTTATTCAACTATGGAAAGAACATTTCACCTATGATTTACCTAGTAGAAATTTAATTTCCTTTTTTCCTTCAGGACCTTAACAATCTGGTCAGTCTAGCTTGCTTTGCTTTGAAATCCACCAAATATTTAATGGTTGTCTTGAGTACTGCTTGTGATTGTGTTGTTTTTCCTCAACATGTCAACTTCATCTCTAAGTGCAGAAGTAGAATCTCTTTCTACCACTAGATTAGCCTCTAGAGCATCAACAGTTGGCAATTCATAATGCACGATTGGGCCGGTGCCACTGCTGTGGGATGATGCAACGTCCATGGGGACCTCGCTCTTTGAGCCTAACCTGTTTTGCCATTAAAGTTCCGATTGGATTCAGAAAAGTTGAAGTTAGGAAAACATCTCAACTGGGAGTTATAACAGCAAACCAGTTAAACAAACAAGGAATTAAAGAGTTTCAATTGGATGCTAAAAAGTACAGTAGTTATTAACATCATTGTAACCCGCTGTTGCAGCAGCAAAGCAGTTAAACAAACAAGTAGATATTTAAGTTAAGGCAAACAAGTAATTCTTAACAGTAAGTATCAAACACATAGATAGGCGCAGTCTACAATACGATTAACAAGTTGTGCCATTATGTAATCAGTAGCAAACTAAATTAAGCCAAGCAACCTAATTGAACAATTTTGTAATAAGTAGCTAACTAAAATTCCGAGAAGCAGGTAACTGAACTTACGCTAGTTCTTTGTACAGGCACACTTCAACTTCTTTTTCGCTTACAAGGTTGTACAAAGGAGTCCATGGCATCAATTGCTTGGATACGCAGTCCCGATATTTCTTTCTTCCCACACTGCATGGGTAAGTCGAATGGTTAATCTGGTAAGATGGTGCGTCCTTGATATGTTATATGAGGACGTGTAGTCAGACTAGTTGTAGCCAAACACATCACACTGGCTTTTACTGTATATTTCATGCAATTACTTTTGGCATATCGAGATCTAAGCAATCTACAATAGGATGAAAAGACTGGCATCCTTCACATTATTGGCGAACTCAGTTCATAGAAACAAGCAATTCAACCATTCGTGGGTAAATCAAAAGCGCCACTGGAATATTTTTCACTATCCAATCATACATGCAAAAAGAGGCGACGCCACCATAGGGGCTGGTATGGGCGGCCGCCTCAGGTGGCTGGAAAGTGTGCACCTACTTTGAGTCATCCAGGTTGGCCCACACTAGTTTTGTTCATCCCAACGCACGAGCAGGCAGTGTAAAAAATGAAGAAAAATGTTTCAATTTGGATGGGCCAATTACATAAGTGTAAGGCAGGCCCTATAGCAGGCTCGCGGCCCATATGAGTGCCTCCCATATCGATCAACAGCAGGAAAAATCCCAATTCATTCGCTCCAGCCTCCAGTCTGGTTCGCTCCTAAGCTAGCCGCCGCTGGACAGACCGACACATCACTTCCTCGCGCCCTCGTTGGAGGGCGGTCGCCGGGCTTCAAGCGAACGGAAGGACAAGAAGATGAAGATCCAACCCTGGGTGTAGCCTGTGTGGGAGGCAGCGGCGGCAGCACGGGCATGGCATCGAGCTTGCACAAACGGACAGTCGCAGATTGCAAGAGTAGCATGCGCAACGAGCAGGTACATCACATCCTTGATTATATCTAATTCAACTCTTCAATTTCTAGCCAATAGTTAAACCTGACGGTGTTGTAAAACTACTTGTATGTAGGGAATCTATGAGAAAATGAAACCAATTTCTACTTATTTTATAACTCCCCCAATCAATACTGAGCTGATTGAATCTGATGTATCTAATCAAGTTCCCGGTGCAAACATACAATCTCATGTAGTTCTTGAGCCTGAAGTGTCTAACGAACAAACTGCTAATGAAGGGTTTGATGCAAACATTTTACATGCTCCAGGTGATGAACATATAGTGTCTAATGAGGGATCTAATGCAAGCATTTTGCAAGCTCATTGAAGGATTTAGTGTCTAATGATGATCTACTATGTTGAGAGAGACAGAGATTTGCACGCATTGATGACAAGCAAATTATAGTGCATTTTTGTAGCTTGAGGAAACGTCGAGGCCATCTACCAGAAATTCCCCGTATCATGACAACATAGCATAAATACTTTTCTAATCTGTTGTTTAAAACTATTGGCATACTTGTGTAGGATAGACATATTGATATGCAGTTTGCGCACTGGTTATACGTGCAATTACACTTTGATATTTTCAGCCAGAGAACGAATAATTCAAGCAAGTACATACCAAGTTTGTAGTCCTTGTATACCATGTTGCATTTTGTCTTTTTTGGTGCTTGCATCATTTAGTGTTTATAATCTGAACTACTTTGGATCATTAGCTGGTTTTCAAAGTGCATGTAGCTTCACATTTCTCAAGTTATGTTGATTTCCGGAGTGCAAGTGCCTTCGTATTTTTTAAGTTAAATGTTCGCCCCTGGTAACTTGAATTCATGGATCAGCCACTGCACACAAATCATACACGAATGCCAGTATGAATTAAATGAAATGCAGGGACTTACGCTAGCTCGTTGTACAGGCTCACTGCAGCTCTGCTTGCGCTTGGGATGTTCCATGTACAAGTCCATGTTACCACTTGCTTGGATGTGCATGCCTTGTGCTCCTTGCATCCCCCTCTGCATTTTGACACGGTGAATGGTTGATCAAATAAGAGGAATCGACCATGATGTTGTACCGGAGGACAGATACTTGCAAGGTTATACGGGTGTGCAGGATGTGTACCAGATTCCATAGCACCGTCATGCTTCGCTAAAAATGGATTTGCTTGTTTCAGATGATATCTCCAGAAGAAATAAGAGTTAAAGTCAAAGTTGCATAGGCGTGTAAGCTAAGAGAGCAGTGAAAGGATATCCAAACATCGTCGGAACAGTGCACAAGGGAGTGATGTGTCGATACCTAGTTCGGGCCGGCGTTTGGGCATGCTCGCCTAGCTAGAGTGCGGGTCACTTCAGAGCCATTGAGGGTGATGCGCTGGCGTTGGCTGGCCGCGCACGGATGCAGATCTTGAGTGGCAGTGGAGCGCTATGATGCGGTGGACAAGACCGTTGGTGAAGCCCCAACGGCCTCGGGGGGCGGAGGTGCGACGATGTGCTCGGTGAAGTAGCCCTGGTGAGCTGGGAGACGGCGTCGGTGAAGTGCACCTGATGCGGTGGAACTCGGTGTCTGTGAGGCACGTTGGTTGCGGCAGCCGACATTGTCGGTGGACCACCTGGTGCGGTGGACGAGGGCATAGATGAGGTAGCTCCGGTGCGGTGGTGAAGCGCCACCGTCGTCTTCGTCATCGTCGTCCGGCACAGAGGTGGGGAACGGTGGGGAAAGAGACGAGACGAGGGGCGGTTTGAGGGATGGCGACGAATTAGGGATTTGAGCAATCTAGGCGCGGAAGGGGACGGTGGTGTCACGCCCAATATGCGACCCTATCCAAAAGGAACTCGAGGGTCCCACCAAGGATAGACCCACATATTGAAACGCTTTTGCAAGGTGGATATCATTACATAAACATTACATAATAGATGGGGATACATACATAAGGCGTACAATGCCACACGAATACAACATCACAATACATCAGAGCATCATCCGACTACGGATGAAACACAAACAGAAGCTCAAACGACATCCACCCTGCTAGCCCAGGCTGCCGACCTGGAACCTATCCCCTGATCAAAGAAGAAGTAGAAGAAGAACTCCAAACAAGCAAGCATCGCTCTCGCGTCATGATCATCGCACAACCTGCACCTGCAACTGTTGTTGTAGTAATCTGTGAGCCACGAGGACTCAGCAATCCCATTACCATGGGTATCAAGACTAGCAAAGCTTAAAGGGAAAGGAAGGGGTAAAGTGGTGAGGCTGCAGCAGCGACTAAGCATATATGGTGGCTAACATACGCAAATAAGAGCGAGAAGAGAGCAAATGGAATGGTCGTCAACTAGTAATGATCAAGAAGTGATCCTGAACTCCTACTTACGTCAAACATAACCCAGAAACCGTGTTCATTTCCCGGGCCACCGAGAAGAGACCATCACGGCTACACACACGGTTGATGCGTTTTAATTCGGATCTGGTGTCAAGTTATCTACAACCGGACGTTAACAAATTCCCATCTGCCTATAACCGCAGGCACGGCTTTCGAAAGATTATACCCTGCAGGGGTGTCCCAACTTAGCCCATGACAAGCTCTCGCGATCAACGAAGGAATAGACCTTCTCCCAGGAAGACCCGATCAGACTCGGAATCCCGGTTTACAAGACATTTCGACAATGGTAAAACAAGACCAGCAAAGCCGCCCGGATGTGCCGACAAATCCCGATAGGAGCTGCACATATCTCCTTCTCAGGGCACACCGGATTGTCCAAACTTCCGGTAGGCCAGCCCAAAGTTGCCCCTGGTGGGCACCGGCGGTTGACAGGTTGGACCAACACTCACGACGAGCACTGGCCCGGGGGGGATAAAATAAAGATTACCCTTGAGAGCGCGACTCCCAAGGGAAAAAGGGCTAGGTGAGGCAAATGTAAAACCAAGGTTGGGCCTTGCTGGAGGAGTTTTATTCAAAGCGAACTGTCAAGGGGGTCCCATAAATCACCCGACCGCATAAGGAACGCAAAATCTGGGAACATAACACCAATATGACGGAAACTAGGGCGGCAAGAATGGAACAAAACACCAGGCATAAGGCCGAGTCTTCCACCCTTTACCAAGTATATAGATGCATTAATAATATAAGAGATATTGTGATATCCCAACATAAATCATGTCCGCCATGGAGCAATCTTCAACTTCACCTGCAACTAGCAACGCTATAAGAGGGCTGAGCAAAGCGGTAACATAGCCAAGCAATGGTTTGCATAGGAAAGGTATCAAAGGTTAGAGGTTCATGGCAATTTGGGATGGCTTGATGAGCAAAAGATAGGTAACGCAGCATAGCGATAGAATGAAGCAACTAGCATAGCAATGATAGTAGTGAGATCCAGGGTAGCGGTCACCTTGCCTGAAATCCCGCAAGGAAGAAGAACGAGTCCATGAAGAAGACGAACGGATGAAGCCACGAAGACGAACCAAGCGTAGACGAACGAATCCTCACGATCGCAACGAAACGGGAACTATCGAGAAGAAGCACACAACATAGTAAACACACCGCACATGAACATGACATGATGCACAAACAAGCATGATGCATGACACGGCTACATGAAGCTACTCATGGCAAGGGATGATGCAAACAAGAGCAACACATCAAGGCAAGTTTAAATGAGGCCGGGAACAACATATAACAATTCCGGTAAGTCCTCATGCATATTTCGAAATTGGTCCAGATCTGAATAAACCTTATATTCAAGTTGTTAAACAGCAAGTTAAGATGCACAAAGATGATCTACACGAGATTCTAGTCAAGTTACATATAAAGTTCATTAGATTTGGAGCTACGGCCTAGAAGATATGAGAAAAACAAGTTAAACACGGCATTGATGCAAAATGTGTACAAACATCAAGCAAACAACTCAAAACATGGATGCAACATGATAATATGAAGCTACATGCAATTCTAAGCAAGTTTCATATAGAGCACACTCAAAACGGAGCAACGGTTCAACACACACACACTAAACAAGTTTAAAGGACAAGCTGTCCAAAACAGCAACTAGGCATATTGCAAGCACCAAAACAACATGCTACAGGACCTCAACATGATAACAAAAGGCGTGGACATGATGTACAGGTAAAGCATTACAAAACATGGACACTGAGCTATCTCCAGAAATCACTAGAACATGCTCAAACACACATGGTAAGATTGCAAGTTATAACAATTTCAGACTTTGCAGAAAATAACATCACGATGCAATGTTTAGAGCTATCAAACAACATGTTACAGGAACTTATCATAGCAAAACAAGACATGGCATGATTCTACTCAAAGCATAGATCAAAATTCCCTTACCGACCATAAGCCAAAAAGGACCAGAAAATATGATGGCACCCATGTAAACATGGCAATTTATATTACAGATTCAAGCATGGCAGAAACAGAATTATGAAGGCATGTAGATGAGCTTGTGCAACTCACTATAGAGCAATACATGGCATGGCAAGGCACCCAACAGTAAGAAGGCATGTTTGTGAAGCTAAGGATGGCAAGAGCAAGTTCATAGGGTGCATGGAACACTAGAAAAACACATGGAAATAACTGAACTTAATGTAAACAGGCTGACAGCAACATTATGAAGCAACTTTAGAGTAAGATAACAACAAGCTACAGCAACCTATAAATGCAACCATGGGCATGGATGGATAGACAATAACCATATGTTCAAAACATCCTTACTGAAGTATCTCAAAATATGCATGGATCTCTCTATAGCAACAAGTTTTCATGGCATCAAAATAACAGCAGAACAGGGACTAAAATCAGCAACATCACGATGCCTAGTTTGCATGCTTGTGCTAGTCAACACATTTGTCACAAAAATACATGGTAAGCACCTCTGTAAATAAGACATAGCATAGTTCAAAACACATGTAGACATCAACCTCATAGGATGCACACATCAATCATGGCAAAAATGACAAAAGAGCTCGTTCTGTTAACAGACAGCAGAAAACATTATGAAGCACTCTTACAACAATGATTCAGGCATAAAGATGACCTCAAATGAATATGACGCAATGGAATGAAATGATTTACTCATTGAGACGAACAATTTGACATATTACATGCACGAAACAGAGCTACGGATGCAGAGATACAACAGGTCAAACATGGCATGAAAATTACACAAACAATCGGGGACAGCCGATTTCAGGGAAAAAACATATGAGCGCGGGATAACTATATGACGCACGGGCGGGTCTTAGAGGGTGCTCACCATGGGCTGAGCCCAGAAGTGGAGAGGAGACAGGCCGAGGAGGTGGACCGGGCCGGGACGTGGCCTGGGCCAGAGCGGGGCCCACCCGGCCCATGCGGGCGAGCAGGCGCGCCAGTCGTCTTCCTCCTCGAACCCGAGCGGGAACGAGGCAAGGGCGGCGCCGGCGGCGTGGGGAGGCGCTCCGGAGTGGCGCCGGTCCAGATCTGGATGAGAATGGAAGCGGGGGCGGCGGATCCGGTCATCTCCGGGCTGGATCCTGTCGGCGACGGCGGAGCACAGCGAAGGGGCCGGGGAGGCGCGCGACCTGCAAGGGAGAGAGAGCTCGGGTGAGGGAGAGAGGAGAACGCAGGGAGGAAGAGGAAGTAGGGGACGGGAGACGGCGGAGGGAGCCGGCTGCCGGCGACGGTGGCGCACCTCGCCGGCGGCGGAACCAAGATGCGGCGGCGGAGGCGGGCTGCGCGGGATCTCGCGGGCACGGCGGCGGGGATCCTGGCCCGGGCGGGCCAGATCTGGGCCTGCGGGCCTGGCGCGGAGGAGCGGAGCGGGCGCGGTGAGGTGGCGGCGCCGGGTTGGCTAGCGGCGGCGGCGGGGTGACGTGGCGGCTCTGGATTGGTCCCGGCGACGTGGCTGCGAGGCGGTGGGCGTGTCCGGCGGCGGGCGGACATGTCCGGCGACGGAGAGGGAGAGGGCTAGGGTTGGACTGCGCGAAAAATCCGGGAGGGACACATATTTATAGGTGGAGGGAGCTAGGAGAGTCCAAAATAGGAGCGGTTTTCGCTCACACGATCGTGATCGAACGACCGAGAGCATGGAGGGGAGTTGGCTGGGTTTGGGACCACTTTGGAAGGGTGTTGGGCTGCAAAGAGAGAGGGGGCTTTATGGTTACCCGGTTAACCGTTGGAGTATCAAACGACCTCCAAATTGCACGAAACTTGACAGGCGGTCTACCGGTGCTATACCAAGGCCACTTGGCAAGCCTCGGGCCATTCCGAGAACGTTTAACACCCACTCACAACGAGAGACGAAAGGGGAACGCCGGAGGGCATAGGAGCGCCGGATTGCAAAATGGACAACGGGGAAAAGGCTCGGATGCCTGAGACGAACACGTATGCGATGCAATGCAATGCACATGATGACACAATGCGAATGATGACATGATAAAATGCAACACGCAAGCAAATGACATGGCAACGACGGCGAATAACTGGCAGACACCTGGCGCATCAAATCTGGGGCGTTACAGGTGGAGAAGAGAGAATTTGCAGGACTGGAATTGGGGCCGCCAGATATTTCAATCCAAAACGTGGAAGCGCGAACTTATATTGTCGTCATCCTTGGGGGGGTGGGTGGCTGGGTGCTACGTGTCCGTCCGACACACGCGACCACCCCGACAGGACTATGCTTCGGTGCCTTAAGGCACCTGCCTTTGTGGCCATGACATGTAGGCCCAACAGGTGGCTGTCCCACATGTCAGTCACCCAAGGGCAGTTGCCTTTAAGGCACCGAAGCAGCGTCCACCCCGACATGACCCTGGTCTGCCTGGTGCACCTACATTTGAGAATGCAAACGAAACGAATCTTCTTTCATTTGCAAACGAATATGTATGTATTACCATGCCCGTGTTTTCCTTGCAATAATTAGTCATTCGAAATGAGATACTTCATCCGTTCACTTATGTAAGTCGTTTCAGACAACTTAAAATGAATTGTTTTGCACATTGTTTGAAATGTCTTCAAGATCTTATAAAAGTGAACAGATGGGGTACTATAAATTAATTTATGAGGAGTTATTTGAAAAAAAAAATCGAAACGGTACCCATGCTAACGTGGATTAGAGTGTGTCACATAATTAGTTATTTGAATTAGAGTGTGTGTCACGTAGTTAGTTATTTGAATTAGAGTGTGTGTCACGTAGCGATCTCCAATTCTAACATGGATTTCGCATTTCACTGTTTCCACGCTACTTTTTAAATACAATTTCATATGTATATAATGAACACCATGGTAGTGAGAAAACTTTTGGATGGATTCAAACATATGACCTACAAAATAGCACAACAAATTGAGTCAATGTCAACTTTTCGAAACTTAGTATGGCACGAATTTGAAATAATTACTCGTATGGCTGGTCCTCGGTTCAAATCTTACAATGTACACCGAATTGAAACATCGATATTAAGTCTCGTACTATGTACATTCAAATGTTGTTTTTAGCCCCCCCCCCCCCGCCTGCGCACAAACGGTACATACTTCCTGTATCGGTCAATATTCCTCTCCTAACCACCTTAGCAAGCTATCGGTTTCCAACACATGTTCATTCTTTCTCTCCATGTTTCGATCTCTAAGTCTCTCAACTACACAACCCCTTTTTTCCACTCCTGTTACCAAATGTATTTACCTCACACACCAGCCATTGCACCCCATGCCGAGCTCTCTCTCCCCCCTCTCCCTCTCACCCTCTCGCGCTAAATACATGCATTGCCTATCTAGCCCCCCCAACCTCTCGTGCGCACGCACGCACACTGTATATCTAGGTCACTCCCTCGAAACTGTCTCACTCTTTCTTCCACATGGCGGGCCACACTCGCTCAATCTCGCTCTCTTTATCTGAGTCTTGTTTAACCTTGTTTTCTTTCACACACAAATGATATATCTCCCTGTTCGGGCCTCGATCGACACACTCTATACTCTCTCACGCAGATTGTCTATCTAGGTCAGTCCATCCAAGCCGCCGCCACTCTTTCGACCTCATGGTGGGCCACGCTCACTCAATCTCTCTCTCTCTCTCTCTCTCTCTCTATATATATATATATATATATATATGTATATATCTATATCTATATCTATATCTATATATATATATATATATATATATATCCATATGTCTCAAATGACCTCGCTTTTCTCGAACAAAAACGACATATCACCATGTTTGAGCCCAATTCGACCTATTCACATTGTATACTCTCTCACGCACATCGTCTATCTAGGTCACTCTCTCCAACCCGTCTCACTCTTTCGATCGCACGGCCCCTATGTGATCGGTTGACCTTGCTTCCTCCCACGCACAAAATATATCTACACGTCTGTGACTGGATCATCTCTCAAGCTCTATCTTGCAGCCCTCACCCTTACCAAAAGCTCAATCGGACAATATCTCTCCGGAGCATATATATTTGTTCAATGAATGTCGGACCACACTCACTTTGTCTCTCTATCTATATGTCTCTCGATTGACCTTGCTTTCTCACACCGAATCTTCCGCGCGTTGAAGCTACTACCTCTCCATCCCTCGCAAAGCCGGAGTTATTTACATTGCGAGGGGCACTCCAACCTTGGATTAATTTGTATAGGCATTTATTTCGGTCGGTTTAGATTATATCTTCGTAGCATTTGGCCCACAACTACTCCAAACACCGTTGCAACCCACGCAACTCCCCTAGTTGATTTCCCTTTGGCTCGGTCATCGCTCTCTCGCACGTCCTTTCTCGCCTTCAACGTTGCACCATGGTATTATTGAAAAAACTATGTTGTTCTCTTTAATTATTATAAATAAGCTACAAAACTACACATCGATAGTCCACTTGGAATGGAAAAAATTTTGACCCACAAATTAAAGTGCTACAAACTACACACCAAGGGGCCCACATGTCATGAAACAAATTTGGATCCATATACAAATTAAAAAATAAAGGACGAGGATCGAACATGCGACCGGGCCTTCAAGCCGCACGTCAATAGGCAACATACGTAGAATAGCAATGTTTGTTGTACCCCCTTTGTTCACATAATGTTTTTATATTACCACAGCCTAATTAATGGATAACATGTAATATTATATTTAGTACTATTCGCCTTCACTTACTGGTGGGTTCCATGTGTGCTCTCTCTCTCTCCTCCCCTTCTGCGTTTAGACGCACGGGCAAACAGGAAGAACTCGCGGGCGATGTTGCCATTGACCATATCTGGATGCGTTCACAAGTCACGGCACCAGTTTCACGTACTAGCAGCACTAGTCAGTGTGTACGTGCAATCACGTTAATTTGGAAGTATATTAAGTGCATGTGGATATTAACTACTAGGATATTATTTGCGAGTTGTCATGTGATTAGCACTATTTTTGGCATGAAATTAACTGCACACTAAACGTGTTGAGCGCTCGACATTGAAGCAGTCTAGGTCGTTGGATGACAAGGAATACATGTGGCTTGATGACGTTTTATATTTAATTTGATACGGCTCTAGCAGAACATTCAATCGATCAAACCATACATTTCGTTCAGTCTGACTCCGACTTTAAATTATACGACGATCGATATAAAATAAACGAAAATGATAAACATTTGGATTTTAAGCATGGTCATCCGAACGTTTTTCATGGCAAATTTAGATTACGCGGCGGCGGCGGGGGCGTCTCGCGGTGGGAAGCGGCTCCTCTGCCGTGCTCTGTGTGTCGTCGGGCCACTGACCGACGGCGACGGCGGCGTCTTGCGCCGTTGTTGGCATACTCCTGGACGTTGGCCTAGCTTCAAGGAAGGCCAAAATGTTCTGGACTTCGGAGTGAGTCAACTGGCGGGAGGAGGCGACTGGCGTTGGTGCAAGGAAGCGGTCGATGGCGGCCATCCATGCCGCTGAGGGGGGCACTGGCACCCGCGCGGGGACAGGAGCTGTCAACGGTGCGGCAAAGACATTCGTGTGCACGGGCACCGGCACGGGCGCGCACGTCAGTGCACGTGCAGGCGCATGCGCTGGCAGGTGCACGGGCACCAGAACGGGCGTGCGCATCAGTGCACGCGTAGGCGCATGCGCTGGCAGGTGTACGGGTGCGTGAAAGTCGGTGGGGACCTCGTGGAACCCCGTGGCATCAAGCTCGGCGACAATGTGTGGCTCCCATCCCATCAATGCCACGGGGATGGGCGCTGGCGCAGTCGGGGCGACGGGAGCCGGAACAGGAGCGGGGACAGGCGCGACATCTTCTCGCAAGGCCAGTTCAAGCTCGTCCCAAAGCGCCTTATGTTATTGAGACTCCGGCTGGGTGTCTTCCTCATGAAACTAGAACACTAAGGGCAGACCATCGTGATGCGGCATGGCGTATGTTTAGGTCGGGCTAGTTGGAGGTAGACGACAGGAGAATCGGAGAGGAAGAGAGAGGATTGTAGCGATACCGGGTAGTGCAGGGTTGATTTTAAACTGCGGCGCCGGCGACATTAAAAGTGGGAGCAGTTGGGACGACGGTGGGCGGCGGAGCCTGGTCAAAGGGCTCGCCTCCCGGTGAGTCTGCACAGCGGTCTGCTCGCACGCCTCCCTGACAGCCGGCGCAGCGGTCTGCTCGCACACCTCCCGTTGACTCACACGCTTGCTGGGACGGCACCTTCCGATGAGAAGCGGGGACTCGTGGCGGCACGTAAACGCCCACGGTTTCAATAGTGAAAGCGTTCGCCTTAACGGGACAAGTCTTTGTTCCAAAATACCTTGGCTCTTCATTTGTGCAACTTGTCATAAGCAACTTGTCTCGAATTGAAGAAAAAACTTACGAAGTAATATTTGTGCCATATCACGTGACCATGCTTAGTTTCAAGAATTTATGCTCACTTTTGGATTTTCTGAAATTTAAGATCCAGGATTCGAAACAATATCATAACCTGCATCATGCATTGAATTTTCAAGTCGTACATGTGTCCTGTTGTATTTCTTAAGAATGGATTTGGTCAAACATTTTGCTTAGTTAAACCTCCTTTCCGGTTTATAGAGCTCAATTCAAAAATCTCACCAACCAAGATAGATGGTGAGTGGTGGAACAATTGTTGTAGTTTGCAAAACCACTCAATTAATGCGCTTGTTTTCCTCAAAAATTGTGTTTATGAATGCATTAATTGCAATGCATGCATGCATAAAGTACATGCATTGGTCAATTTTCTCATAATTCTTATTTATTGCACCTTGAAATCTGAACATGTGATGGGGAAAAACCAAATTGAGACTTATAAAATGGGAAAACTAAAATTTTGAGATAAGCCCTATAAACCGTAAAAGGATAATCCCTGCGTACCAGTGCATTGCCTGGTATATTAACTCAAGTACTAGGCATGAACAAACGGGCTCAATTCTGTGCTCATCCTGGTGTAGTAGTAGTAGTACTAGGCAATGCAGTTGACGGGTGACCTTGACGAGCGGCGACCGAGGGAATTGAACCATGCTCGGCATGGTAGGTAACGTTGTCTAGTTACTAAAGCATCCCTCCGTTGTTCATCGGTAGTCATTATGGACCGGGGACATGAGGGGAATTTCCTAGGGCTGGAATTCTGGCCGCCAGATATTTCGACTTGAAACACTGAGGCTCGACTGGTTGGGGTTGCCTAATGTTCATACAACGCACGCCACCGAAGGACACTAGCCCATTTTTTAGGATCAACACAAGCCAAGGTCTGGCTGGTACGGCGTTGGGTCCTACCATTCGAGAATACGAAAGGAACCTTTTAAATTGCCGAATGAATCTATGTGTATTACAATACCCGTATTTTCCTTGTAAATACTAATCTCAATGTGGTAATTGATTTATGACGAGTTGTTGAATTAGAGTGAGTTTGTGATATAGTGATCTCAACGTGGATTTCACATTTCATGGTATCCCTAGTAAGTTTTCCAATGCAAATTCAAATTTAAAATATGAACAATATGGCGGTGACAAAACTTTGTATGTATCAAGCATATGACCACACACACACACACGCACGCACAGAGACACACACGCACGAACACAACAACAATCCAATAAGTATAGTGCATCTATTTTTCCAACCCATGCATGTATGACACGAATTCAAAAATACTCCTTCTATTCCTAAATATTAGTCTTTTAGAGAGTTCAACAAGTGATTACAGACGGAGCAAAATGAGTGAATCTAGACTCTAAAATATGTCTATATACATCCGTATGTGCCAGTCCATTTGAAGCCTCTAAAAAGACTAATATTTAGGAACGAAGGGAGTAAAATGTAAGACATACATGGTCCTCAGTTCAATATTTAAAATGAACATGAAACTGAAACATGAATATTAAGTCTAGTACTACAGTACATGCAAATGTTGTGTTTAGGCGGAGCTATGATTGTCGGGGGTCAACCCCTCGACCTTAGATAAAATTGTGGAGCTCTGTTTAGGGTGGTTTAGATTATATTTGTCCCCACCCTCCCAACCACCGATTGGTTGTGCACGCCCCACCCCTCCTCCCCGGGAGAATATCATGTGCCCCCATACCTTAGATGCTATATGCCGATACGAGTTGCTTGGAGCTTGTAGATCTGAGATATAGCAGCTCACATGATGTGTCTTCATTTTTTGCAGGAAACCTTGATGAGTTTGAGAATTGCACACAATTTGTACAAAAACTACTTAGATGCCCTTTGATCCCATATCCAACAACCTCAAAGCTCGTATCACTGTAGCATCTAAGATGAAGGAGGACATCATATTCTCCTGTATGTAAGAATATCATGTGCTACCACACCTTAGATGCTTTGGTGATACAAGCTCTTCGGAGGCGTTGGGTTTGTGACCCAACACCTCCTCGGTGGTTCGAATGGTTTTTTGCAGAAAAGCCACAAAATAGTTCGACCACTGCTTACAAGCACAAAGACTGCTCAGATGCCATTGGATCTCAGATCAAACGACCTCCAAGCTCGTATCACCGTAGCATCCAAGCCGCGATAGCACCTTATGTTTTCTCGCACGGGAGAGTATGAGGTGCTCCCGCACCGTAGATTCTATGGTGATACGAGTTCACTGAGATCTAACGGCCCACGGTAGGAGGTTTGAATGTTTTTGCAATATACGGCTGATAGAGTTTGGGAAATGCGCAGAAAGTACAAGTACTATGCATGTGCCATCTGATCACTGATCATACGACCTAGATGCTCATATCACCGTAGCGGGTAATTAAGCTACGGGGAGCACCTAATATGAGCACCGGGGAGCCGTTGGATCGAATATGTAGCGGCACACATGAGGCCTGAATGTTTTATTTGCAAAAAAAACCTTTGGAGAGTTTGGAAATTGCGCATAATCACAAAGACTACTCCCAAGCCATTGGATCTCACTTCCAACGGTGTAAAAACTCATATCACCATAGTATCTAAGCTGCGAGGTGGATGTGATATTATATGCCGCTATCATTCTTGTTCGTAAACTTGCAAAATACGTGTAACTCGTGCCGTTACTTGTCTAACCGCGCAAAGTGTTTGTTCAAAAAAACCATCCTACACTGAAATATCGGAACAACACACGGGGGTCCCACTTGTCATTAATCAAATTTGGACCTAAAACTAACAAATCTGAAAGACGAGATTCGAACTGGCAACCTGGACTACAAAGCATAAGTCGATAGCCTGAAAAAATGAACGGTTGTTGGCTTTGTCCCATAACTTGATTTTATACAGTACTTGCGTTGAGTAGAGTAGAGGGAGTGCCTCTTCAACACGTGCATGACCGTTGTCTCACTTACTGGTGGGTCCCAGGTCTGCGATCTCAATCTATCTTCTCTCCATCGTCTAACCTTTGCATGGGAACACACGAATAGCGGCGTTAGCTTGCCGTGGTGTTATTACAACTAAAAAAAAGCAAGGAAAATAGAAGAATCGCCTAGAACAAGAGACGTTGTGACTGGTCGAGACGGAGCTAACCGTGCCACATTTGCATGATGAAGCTGTGTGGCTAGTGTGGTGCTTTCGACCGACTGGCTGGGTCCCGAGGTCGAACCATAGGTACTACGTCTGATACAGTATATTTTTACACGCACAGTTTTCCTCCATGTCGAGACGTGGCACACCCTACCGCGCGGTTTCCGGGTCCTCCCAGGTGGTGCACGCATATATTCTTCCTGACGTGGGACACCCTACCGCGTGTTTTCTGGGTCCTCCTCGGTTGTAGTGCCGAAGCAAGTAAATGAGTCATCAAATCACGAAAGACCACCTTTCCTGCCGAGTACATCAGTGAAGCACGGTGGCTAGCTAGTTGGGCTAGTTTGACCGATTAGCTAGGCCGCTGCCACATTTGTTTTTTCACCCCTTTTTTTATCTACTTGCCGGCAGGTAAATTTAAATATCTACCACGGCGTTTCTCTGGTGTTTTGGTGTGGCAGGATTTTTAATTTTTTGATTGACGGGAGCAGGCGTGGCAGGATTTTTAATTTTTTGATTGACGGGAGCAGGCGCGGCAGCAATTAGTCATGATGACTCCGCGTGTAAAAACCCACTGCTCCTTGATGTGAGAAGTCGTCGACTGGTGTTTTACCGTGGTGAAAACCAAAAGATTCCCTGCTCCTCGGCTGGCTCTCTCCGCCTTCCCGTAGATTGCATTGCCTTTCAGCCGTTTCGCCCCCTTTGCTTCCTCTCCCCATTGCTTCTACCTGGTGCCATGGCAGCACAGCAGATCACGGAGTCCGAGGTGAGGCGCCTGACACAAGAGCTCCATGCCAAGGATGCGGAGCTCAGGGCCAAGGACGTGGAGCTACGTGAGCTCAAGGAGGAGAGGAGTGCCATGCTCCTCCGTTATGTGCGAGAGTTCACAGAGCTTCAAAAGCGGCAGGCGTCCACCACAAAGATGCTCGAGGCGTCGGCGGCGTTGCTACAGAAAGCGGGAGATATGATAGGCCGTCAGGGGATCCGGCTGGAGCGCGAGCGGGCCGATCGTGACGAGGTCCAGGATCGCCTCAGCCACTTGGTGAACCAAGTTTCCACACACGTGTTGCGGCTACGCGATGCCTACCGTCGTGCCAGCGCAACAATGCCGACCGTCGAGCTAAACCCGTTCGACCACCCGGCCGACTTCAACGAGTTGCGGCTTCCTGACCAGGTCTCCTTCTTCACCTATATCTCCAAGAAGCTAAGCCGTCTCCGCGCAATGGTGGGGGCTGAGCTGGACAAGGAGGGGTTGCGGGCTGCCGTCGCTGTTGCCGGGCGAATCCTTTCAGGGCTCCGTCACTGGAATCCATTCGTGCCATTGGACGCCGTCTTTGACGAGCTGGCTCCCGTCGACCGGGAGCGGGCTCTGCGGGCGGTTGCACCCTGCATCACCAACGTCGTGCGCCTCGAGAAGGAGAGGGGCTTCCGTGGTGTTTAGGCGCCCTCTGCATGGGCATGTCCATGTCTCGGCGCAACATGACCGTTGGATCAAACTCAGACGGTGCAGATCAGTCACTTTAGCACAAAGCATGTGGGTGTGTTTGGTTGCATTCTCATCTCAATATAGTTGTTTCCTCTTCGTGTATTTTTGTCAACCTACTAGTGTGGACTCATGCACCCTTCATGGTTCATGCACTCTACCAAACACCCAAAAGTGGGTCGAGAAGGGAACTTTTGCTCCCATCCCGTGCACCCTTCATACACCCTGTCTAACACTATAGGATGTGCTTCATATGTTTCATGTTTCATGGAGTACTGTAGCACCGTACTCTCCGTGCATTGTGGACCTAGTTCTGTTAACATTGATCTCATCGTTCATTCTCGACTGGACAGTTGAAAAAGCGGTACTATGTTACATATAGGAGTAGTTGACATGCACACAACATCATTTGTTATCGTCATATCTTACTACACTAGCAACAAGATTGTGTAGTACTGACGTATGAACCACTGAACATGCCTAGTAGTAGGAGCAATGTGTATGTTCAAGTGGCTTCCGTGTTTCGCACTCCTCCGTCGTAAGAGTGGAAACGCTTGTTGTAATCATTTTTTTCTTCAGAATGAAAAATAGTGGACACGCTCTACCATGCGGATCCTCCTCCAACCATGCACTAAATTACTCACTTTTGCCGACACGTGGGACAGCCAGCACCTGGGTCCACCAGCCATGCACTAAATTACTCCATAGTAGAGTGACGGTAGACTACCCTGATCGAACCGCCGCAGTAATGCCCAATGAGCCGTCAAATCACAAAACCCCCTCCTTTCCAGCAGTAAGTTGGACGGACGAAGCAACCATCATTTCACTCTTCTCTCTCAGCTTCCTCTATTGAAGAAAACCCCCACTCGCTTCGCTTCTCCCTCATCTCGTTCCTCCTTTCACTCTTCTCTCTCAGCTTCCTCTCTTGGATGGACGCCGGAGCACCGGCCGACATGATGTCTACGGCTCTGGTCAAAACCGTCGAGGCTCATGGTACGAAGAAGCGCAAGCACCCCGCCGAGACTACCGCAGACCAGCTCAAAGCCATCGCCCTGTCCAAGCCCCCCCTCTTCGGGATCCCTCATTAAGCAAGTCCAGGTAATGTCTCTTGTTGACGATCTTTTTCTCGATCTTGATCGTGTTTTTTCACCTAACACGCAGTACTAGTACTGGTAGTACTCCCTCCATCCGAAAATACTTGTCATCAAAATGGATAAAAAGAGATGTATCTAGAACTAAAATATGACTAGATATATCCCCTTTTATCCATTTTGATGACAAGTATTTCTGGACGGAGGGAGTACAACTTTCTGGGTGATCTTGCATGTGATTTTAGTGTGCCAAGTGACGGTTCTAAATTCCTCTTTTGACCAAAATATGTGAGAGGTTGACACTGATTTCTTATAGATTACTTTCAACTACTCCCTCTGTCCCAAATTTCTTGTCTTAGATTTGTCTAGATATGGATGTATCTAATACTAAAATGTGACTTGATACATCTGTATCTAGACAAATCTAAGACAAGAATTTTGGGACGGAGGGAGTAATATTAAATAACCTTTTAAGAGGGTATATTTGCCTCGGTAACTTGTGTTATGGATATTGCATGTAATCCCTCTGCTCTCATGCCTTTGAAGACATGTTCTAGTGTCTTTGTTCACTCATTTCTGTGCGTATATGTAGTCATATATGGAGTATAATATCGAAAATCATCTTATATTTCTGAACGGAGGTAGTAATAAAATATGGTTTCTGTTTGAATTAGAACCAGGTCCGCGGTGGAGATGAAGTTCTCAAAGTCATGCCGTGTGAACTGGAAGACCTGATGATGAGTTCTACTGCTGAACTATCCAGCTGCTGTGTCCTTGTCGCCACGTATCCTGAACTAGTGTTTTCCTGTAGTATTATTGTCAGGCATGTTCTCGAGCCTGTACTTGACCACAACAATTTCCTGGCTGTGCCTTCGATTACGAAGGGTGTGGTTCTTGTAAATCTTCCCAACAAATCTGATGCGGCTTGTCTTCATCATCATGTTTATGAGTGGAAAGACCACTCTGTTAGGTTCTCCAAGGTTGACAAGATGGTGATGGTGCATGTAGACATCTCACACGAAGTCCATGGCCTAGTCAATTATGCGGGGTTCATCCCGTAGGTCGGTGGCAAGAAATAGTCTGCAGAGTTTAGTTAGTGCACCTTTGCTTGTCTGTAGTAAGTACTATTGTTCAGTACTTGATTTGTGTTTGTGAACCCTGTATTGTTTATTAGTACTGCCGCTTTTGGTGTGTGGTCAATCCTGAGAATGGTCTATGTTAATGTCTGTCCAATCAATTCAGTCTGTACATTTTGAAGTATCTAGATCATATTTTTTGTGAGGACAGTTTATCAATTATGGTTACACTCCAATATCTGTATGCATTTCAGGGTTTATCGCACCCACCAGGATTTCCAGTCCCATGGATGTTCGGTCCATACGATTTGTCACAACCTTTGGACTGTCCTACTTGTGGGAGTAGGCAGGGCCCCTGCATGCCACACGTAGTTGGACAATCAATCTTCTGTTTAGTACTTCAACATAGTGATTTCCTGGTAAGGATTCACTCGTGTCACATCAAGTAAATCTTATTGATTTACTATCTAAATCTTATTGATTTAATGTCATGTTTTCTTTCTTTTCCTGCAATTTTACGATGCAGGTTTTGCCATGTGACATTCATCACAGAATAAACCGTTTGGTTTGCTCTATGATGGCTATTTTTGCAGGTTTCGCTTCTTATGTCGTGTCAGTAACGAAGGCACTGTCCATCACTTATATTACTGGAAAAAATTGGATTAGTCTGTTGTCTGAGTACAAGTTGAATCCCTATGATGAACTGCAGTTTGGTTTAACAAAAATGCCACATTTAGTCATTCTCGCTTTTAAAAGAAATGAAGAAAAAAACTGGATCACGATCACGGATCCTAGTCAAGTTAGAAAGCTGATCATAGCAGACCAGACACGGTCGCCGTTGTCTCGCACAGATCGAGCACCAGCAGTTGCTCTAGCACTGACAGCGGCAGCAGCTCAGTCTGATCCAGCTGAGGATTGGGCACCGACTGCGTCAGCGGATCAGTCTGATCTACTGGAGGATTGGGCATCGACACCGGGACCAGCTCTACAAGGAGCACCATCTCCGGCAGCAGCAGCGGCTTCGGCACCTGCACCAACACTTCCACTTGCATTTGGTCCGGCCCGTGCAGTTGCACCGGCAATAGACTGGGCTGCAGTTTGCACTTCATATACCAAAGTCCTTACAAAAACCAACATGTCCACCTTCTTGGTAAGCATTGGCCGCCCAAGTGCTTCGTTCTTTTTTCTTTCCATGTTGTTTCACATGATTCACTGTGTTGATCTAACTGTTTGGGTATGTCTTGTTGTTTGCAAACAGTGAATTTCTAGAGCAACGAGGGAGTCGTTCAACAATCCGGGCGACCGTAGCCAAGTTTCTCTTACCAGGCGCAGCCTTGGTGTGAATTAACCTGCTCAATATACCGTAAGTACAAAGGATGGTCGCACGATGATTGATGCTAAAGGATGGTCAAGGTTCAAATCTAAATCATATCTTGTGGTAGGGGATGATGTCAAAATCGAACTTTTTCGACAAGGAGAGCTGGTCCAAATCAACTTTGAAATTCTTCAGTAGTAGCACGCAACTGCCGAACTGATCTATCCTCTGAGAGATTTTGATGTAATAATCTGGCATGGTGAAACAAGTGTCATGTGTGTATAAGTAGTACGACAGTATTATTTATCACATGGTATATCGTTGATAGAATTGCAACTCTGGTTGCTGGTTAGGAACTGTCGCTCGATTTCATTCCAATAACTGCGTGCTTTATTCAATTTTGTGTATTCGCCTTGCGACAGCATCTAAAACCAGCGCAGTACTGATCGCTTGCAATATGAAAAGCGCTGAGGTAGAACACATGGGCCCCCAAACATGCAGGGTCGGCCTGTGGCCCAAAGTCCAGAACCGTGAGCCTATCTGAGTATTATATTCTCAGCTGAACCCCCATAAAAAAAGCTGAACCCCCATAATGCCCGTGCGTTCAGAGGGAGTATATTTCTCGGCAAGGTGAGCCTGTGATATAAAAGATTTGTATATTTCTTTACAGAGGGAGTATCTCTCTGTCAAAAAATATATTTATGTGTAACTAGTTACTCCTATCTTTCAACTTCCTTTCACTGATATGTGGGGCAACCAACAACGGGGTCCACATGCCATATGCACAAATTAGAGTGCACAACTTCACGGTAGACACACCCCGGTCGTAGCGCCGCAATAATTCCCAATGAGCCGTCAAATCAAACCCCCCCCCTTCCAGCTTTAGCAGTAAGCTGTACGGACGAAGCGGCAATATTTCACTGGGCCTGAATCCCCTTCTCCCTCATCTGCTTGTTCAGAGAAAACCCCCGCTCGGCGATTGCATAGGGTTTTCTCATGGAGAACCGGGTATGAATTCTTCATCCATCCCAGATAAATCCAAGTCCCTTGGTCGCAGGTAATCCTTGGATGGCAGCCACCGCCGTTGATGCATTTTTCTTCGTACTGAATCTAGTGTGTTTCAGTTGCAGTGCCCAAAGTGCGACTACCCTACAGATTTCTGCGCCCTCGGCGAGACACCACACTTGTTCCTTCTCATCCTAGCACAACATTTTGAAACGTGCATAGTATGTTCCTAGAATCCTCTTCTCTATCCGGGAGGGTGGTTTTTTTTTAACATGTTGTGTTCTCATATTATTTTTCCTGCAGTGTATTATTTGCTCTACCAGAACACATGTACTCAAGATGCTCGGCCTTGCCATAACTGAATACACTAGTTTAATGGTCACAGTGAAGACAATCCATGGATATTACTTCCGAGTTGGGTTCATGAACCAAGAAGATCGCTGCTTTTTTTATGGCCGAACTTGGATAAACTTTCTCAAGTGTTACGGACTGAAAGTTGGCGCATGAATGTTGATGGAAATAGCAGAACCTGGTCTCATCTTCACTGCGATCTTCCACCCCGACGTCGTTCCAATTGTTCATCCATGTTAGTTTTGTAACTGGTTCTTGCTTGTTGCCTCGATTACTTCTTAATCCACCTATTCTGTCTAACTAATCACAATTTAACTTTAGAAGTAGCAACTAATCTCTCACGAAGATGCTACTTCTAACTAATATTTTCTTATAATTGGTGGCACGTGTAGGTTTTTTCAGAGTTAAGCAGTCTGCTCGTTTGTTACTCTGTAATAACTCGGCTGTTACTAATGGCACTGAAGTTGACTGGATCGACATCCACAAGTTCCTACACTTTATTGATTGTCTTGAGGTCCTTGTGGGGCGTTTCAATGGTGGAAGGCCACGTGGGATATGTGTGCCACTGCTGCATTCGTTGAACAGGTCCAACTGTGTCGAGAAACTTATGGTACGAGCTATTTTCTGTTATATATGTTGTTCATAAACTATTGCTTATACACAGTTTTACAGCTGTGATCTTCTTGAAACAGGAACTGCCGAGTTCTATTGTTCCTATACAGATGCCGGACCATGGTCGGGTCAGACTTGCGCTTGGTCACAACATGATGTTTATGTCGACCTACTCAATTCCCCTTGGAGGTGAAAAGATACTTATTTGTGGGTGGTCTCAAATAATGAAGGTCCGTCCATCTTGGAGAATAGGACAGAAGATTATGTTCATGCTTTTCCATGGCTCTAAAGCGAATATCCTGTTTATTGACCATGTTGCAGATGAAGCCGCTTTCAGAAGGTTGTGGATGCGCGGGGTGGTGCCTGGGCCTTGTCCTGGGGCTTGGCGGCCTCACCCTTGGTTAACTATAGGCAAAGTAGCACTATTCGAGGCGTGCTTTGTACGGTTGGACCTGTATAAGTACTCATACTGCTTCCGGCTTTGGTTGTAAAGTGCCCCTGCTGGTTTCAGTTAAGGTTGTTAAGTGTGACGCCCTCGATTCAATCGTACACTAATCATACACGCAAATGTGTACGATCAAGATCAAGGACTCACGGGAAGATATCACAACACAACTCTAGACACAAATTAAAATAATACAAGCTTTATATTACAAGCCAGGGGCCTCGAGGGCTCGAATACATAAGCTCGAATACACAAGTCAGCGGAAGCAACATTATCTGAGTACAGACATGAGTTAAACAAATTTTCCTTAAGAAGGCTAGCACAAAAGCAACATGATCGAAAAGGCAAGGCCTCCTGCCTGGGAGCCTCCTAACTACTCCTGGTCATCGGCGGTCTCCGTCACGTGGTAGTAGGCACCCTCGGGGTAGTAGAAGTCGTCAAAAGTGGCATCTGGCTCCTGGACTCCACCATCTGGTTGCAACAACCAGAAGGAAGAAAGAAGGGGGGGAAAGGGGTAGCAAAGCAACCGTGAGTACTCATCCAAAGTACTCGCAAGCAAGGATCTACACTACATATGCCACATTATCAATGAAATGGGATGTATCTGTGGACTGGGCTGCAGAAATGCCAGAATAAAGAGAAGTCCTAGTCGTATCAAAGACTAGCATCTTCTGGAAACCACCATCTTGCAACAAACAAGAGGGAGTAGAGTAGCATAAAGTAAAGTAGTAGTAGTGTTATCAACCTCGGCAAGAGATCCTTTCTCGACTCCCTGCGAGAAAGCAATCCCAGAGCCATACTATCCAATTGTCATCACAATCCAATTCTCATCACCATCCAATTCTCATCACAAGTATCCAGTTCTAGTTGTATCGATCGGGATACAACTCCAAGTGTCCGTTACCGTAGGACAGACTATCGATAGATGTTTTCTTCCCTGCAGGGGTGCACCAACTTACCCACCACGCTTGATTAACTCCGGCCGGACACACTTTCCTGGGTCATGCCCGGCCTCGGCCAAACAATACGCCGCAACCCGACCTAAGCTTAATAGAGAGGTCAGCACGCCGGACTAAACCTATGCCCCCAGGGGTCATGGGCCATCTCCCCGGGAACTCCTGCATGTTGCGTGGGCGGCCGGTGAGCAGACCTAGCCTCCCTTATACAAGCGAAGGCATAACCAGTCTAACTCGGCGCGCGCCGCTCAGTCGTTAACATCTATTAAGCTTCGGCTGATGCATACGACGCAGAATGCCCATACTATGCCCACGTGATGGTTAGTGCTATCAGGCCAGAGGCCCCTCCGATCAAATATCCAAACCGTTAGTGTGTTGGTAGTGCGGTCACGAGCAGAGACTCACAAAAGATGTGACCCCGTCGCCCCGTCTCGAGGACTTGCGGCAAGGGCTAAGAATGCCCGGCCATGCCTCGTATTCAACTCTCGGGTACCCTCCAGGTCAACCCGTCTCCACATCACTCGCAATTATTCTCGCGCGGGTACCCCTCAGGGTCGACCCGTCCTTAGTTACATGATTCAGTGTAAAGTCATAGTAATCATAGTAACTGTGTGTCTAAACATCAAGGGGAAACCCGAGGAATCACCCCCGGTGAGTTCCACTCGATGTAATCATCAAGGTGAACGTAAGAGGAATCACTCCCGAGGTTCACACTTGAGGGGTTGCATGACAGAGTCGTATCGGAAGTGGTTAAGATGGAATCACCCTCGATGACCACGACTGAATAACTACACTACAGGGTTAACATCAGAAGTGATGTAGAGGTCTCACCCTTGTCACTTGATAGTAACCCAGCAGTGTCGAGCAACTAAGGGGAAAGTGATGTGTGGTGCCGGGGCCTGGTCTTCGATCCCGTTGATCGGGTCTTCAATGATGAAGCAGGGGCAACAAGGACAAGGTGGGGTCACTGATGGATCACTAACCAACCTATACTAAGCAGTTTAGGATAAGCAGGTAAGGTAACGATAAGAAGGTTACAAAAGCAGGCTATGCATTAGAATAGGAGCGAACAATAACAATAGCAAAATCTAATGCAAGCATGAGATAAAGGAATGGGCGATATCGGGATGATCAAAGGGGGGGCTTGCCTGGTTGTTCTGGCAAGAAAGAGGGGTCGTCGGTGACGTAGTCGATCACAGGGGCATCAGCATCGTCACGGGGTCTACCGAAGAGAAGAAGGGGGAGAAACAGTAAATATATAGCAAGAAAGTGCATAACAGGACAACAGGTAGAGCTAGATGTGTTCTTAGGCGGTGCTACACGATGCCAGTGAAGGGGGAAGTCAACCGGGAATGTTTTCCCGGTTCCGGGCCTATGTCAGACAGATGACCGGAGGGGAAATGTTCCATGTTCAGATAGTTAGAGGCATCTGATAGGTAAACGGACCGCGTATCCGGATTCACTGGATTTTTCTGAGCAACTTTCATGTAGAAAACATTTTCATCGGAGTTACGGTTTATTTTCTATGAATTTTCAAAGATTAAACAGTTTTCTGGAATTACTTAAATTAACAGAAAAGGAATATGACGTCAGCATGACATATGTGTGACGTCAGCAGTCAACAGTCCGGTTGACTAGTCAAACCGACATGGGGGATCCACCTTTCATAGACAGTGGGTTAAACAGAGTTCAAACTAATCTAAATTTAGTTAGTAAAGCTACTGGGCCCACCTATCAACGTCTAGTTAAGCTAATTAATTAATTATAAAATCCTTTAGCTAATTAGTGGTGGTGGGGCCCATTTGTCAGCAGCTGGGCTAGTCCAGTCAGTAGAGCTGACCAGTCAACAGGCCGGCCGGGCCCCTGGGGCCCACGGGTCAGTGACCTAGGTGGTGGCCCGGGGGTGGCCCACACGACACCAGCTCAGTGGAGCTGCCGGAGTGGCTCCGGCGAGCTCGTGCGCAGCAGCAGAACGCCGACGAGGTCGGAAATCGCCTACGGTTCACCATTTTGCGTGCCACGACTTGCGTTCGAAAGCTAGGAGGGAGCCGCGTCGAGTGGTGCTGCTAGACTACGCCGGGGATGCCGGAAACGTCACCGGCGTCGAGCTTGGCGGCGGTGGCTTTCGGGCGTGCTCGCGCTCGTCGCTTCAAGGCACGGCAAGGACCGTGGAAGGTGGCGTTGGACTGCTGGGAGCGTGCTGAGCACGATGTCGTGCTCGTCCGAGCTGGACGGAGAGTGTGGACACGGCGATGAGTACGGCGGTGGAGGCGCGCTACGGCCAGGACGGTAGCTACGGCTAGGGGCACGGTGAGGCAAGGAAGGAGAAGGGAGAGGACAGAGTGGAGCTCACCGAGCGGTCAAGAAAGACCCTTGGTGGCTTAGGAGCAGCAGAGCTCGCTGGGAAGGAAGGGGATTGCCGACGGCCGTCGAGGAAGAAGACGATGCGTGTGGCGACAGTGGAGCTCCCCCACTCTGATCCAAGGGCGTAGGCGACGTAGGTGAAGGCACCGACGCTACTGGACATGCGCAAACGGCGCGGGGTGGCGGGCGGACGCGCCTATGGCGAGGACTAGGCAACGGCGTCGTCAGCCCTTCTCCAAATCCGCGGAGAGGGAGAGGGGGAGAAATGGATGAGGGCGCCAGGGGGAGTGGGGTGGTGCAAGTGGAGGCGGGGATCGAGGAGGCGAGGAGGCCCAGGCCTTATCCCCTCGCTCGGGCATCGCCGGCGAGGCGGGTCCGGCAGGGACGGCGCTTGTAGCGACTTGGGTCGTGGAACAGTGCGAGGGGGGAAACGACCGGGAAGGAGGAATGGGCTGCCACATGTAGTGGGCCGACCGAGGTGGGTGTAGTCCAGGGAGGGGGGGTTGCTCTCTCTTTCAAGACGCCTGCAAATCTTGAAAGTAATATGAAATGGGTTGTAAATAAAAAAACATATGAAAAATTGGCAATTACTTTATAATTTCTGATTTTTTTTACATTTTTAGATTCCTATTTCACTAGGCATTAACCTAATTTAAATATATCTTCAAAGTACTTTAAATCTGGCTCGACATTTCGGTATTAAAAATAGTTTGGAACCACAGAAATATGCGAAATTGGCCCTGGCAAACCAAAAAACGACTGCAATAAGTTGCATAAGAAGTTGCCATGAGCTATATATAAATTATTTAAAAAAAGAGGGAGTGGTCTGACTTGTGGGCCTGTTTAGTTGACGCATATGCAAGATTTTTTTTGTTATTATATACTACGTCAACAAACGATTCTAACAGACGTAACCGTTGGATGTCAATCCAACGGCCGTCGTGTTTCTTCAATCTCTGATCTTCTTGCTCCAGCCGCCAAAGCAGTGCCGGCGGGACTACCTCCCGCCTCCCGTGGCCGGCTGTGTTGCTGCACAGGCCTCAGTGCCCCCTACTACTCCCATCGCTGGCCAGGGCATCCCTCTACTCACCCACACCCCCTGTTATTCTGCGGCGACGGCAGCCTCACGCCGCAGCCGAACCGGTGAACCCTTGTACTCCTCTCCGCGCGGGCTTCCACTGCCGCGTCTTCCCCAGCTCCGCGTTGTCCCCTTCCTAGGCCTCGCCGTTTCCACCGCCGTGGTGCTCTCGGCGCGGCGTGGTCAATGTGGTCAACGACCGACTTTCATCGGAAGAGTACTGTACGTGGAGAGGCTGACAGTTGGATCCACGGCAGCCGCAAGGAAGTGCCTTCTTATTACGCGGAAAATAATTATTCCTCTACCTAACAGCAGGGACCCACCGGACGGGCCACCAGTATTTCACGAAAAAAAATTCCACCTGACTGCTGGGACCCACAGGACGGGCCACCGTATTTTGCGAAAAAAACGTTCCCCCCACTGTCAGCTCGGACCCAACGGAAGTGCCTCCTTATTACGCACAAAAAAATGAATACCCCCTGCTAGCTGGGACCAACCTTGGTGGGAGGCTGACTTGTGGGCCTACTAAGTTGACTGGGACGGAGGCCTTTGTCAACTTTAGTCAATATATGAACGATTCTAGCTCCAGTGACCATATGATGTCCATCCAACGGCCGTAGTGCTTCTTCAACCTCTGGTCTTCTTGCTCCAGCCGCCCAAAGCAGCGCCGGTCATGCTGCCTACTCCTGCCGCCCGTGGCCGGCTGTGATGCCGCGGAGGCCTCACCGCCCCCTACTACTCTCACCGCTGGCCAGGCCATCCCTCTACGCACCCACACCCCCTGTTATTCTGCGGTGATGGCAGCCTCGCACCGCAGCTGAACGAGTGAACCCTCATACTCCTCTACGTGTGGGCATCCACTGCCGCGTCTTCCCCGGCTCCGCGTTGTCCCCTTCCTAGGCCTCGCCGTCGTCCACCGCCCTGGTGCTCTCGGCGCGGCGTGGTCAATGTGGTCAAGGAATGGCTTCCATCGGACGTGGACTGTACGTGGAGAGGCTGACAACTGGGTCCACGGCCGCAGCAAGGAAGTGCCTCCTTATTACGCGCAAAATAATTATTCCTCCACCTGACAGCAGGGACCCACCGGATGGGCCACCATATTTCGCAAAAAAAATGTTCCCCCTGTCTGCTGGGACCCACCAGCTACGTCTTTGCACGCAAGGAAGTGTGTCCAAAAAAAAAACGATTCGCCCCCATGACTGCTGGGACCCACCAGCTACATCTTCGCATGCAAGGAAGTGCGTCCGGGCAAAAAAAACAATTCTCCCCCCTGACTGCTGGGACCCACCAGCTAAATCTTCGCACGCAAGGAAGTGCGTCCGGGCAAAAAAAAAAGATTCACCCCCCTGACTGATGGGAGCCACCACCTACATCTTCGTAGGCAAGGAAGTGCCTGACAGTCGGGACCCACCTGGTCGAAGCGTACGTAGCGTTGTCATTCTGGTCGCGAACGTGTACGTACATATTGGTCGATGTAGAGGTGCGCACGTGTCGTAGTCGAGGTGCGCACGTAGCATGTACACGTACGTACAGCGGTGAGGGTGCAAGAAAGAAAATACGGCCACGTACGTACATACGGGCATGGTCTCGAACGCCTACTCGCGCATACGTACATGGCTGGGTCAGAACGGAGAACAGCGTCGTCGTCGTGTTCATGGGGAGCCAACCGGCTAGGTCGGAACGGAATGCGTGGTCGTGTTCATCAGGAGGGCTTGGACGGAACAGGTGATGGAAACGAGGCCTGGCGTATTGCACAATGGAGGAAACGGACCTCCTACGTTCGGAACGGGGTCCCCGTTGATCGGGAGGGGTGTGGCGTACTGCAAAACGGAGGAAACGGACCTCCTACGGTCGAAACGGGGGTCCTGTTGATCGGGAGGGGTGTGGCGTACTGCAAAACGGACGAAACGGACTTGTGTTGGAGCGCTACAGTCAAAACGGGGGTCCTGTTCATTGGGAGGGGTGTGGCATACCGCAAAACGGATGAAACGGACTTGTGTTGGAGCGCTACGGTCGAAATAGGGGTCCTGTTCATCGGGAAGGGTGTGGCGTACCGCAAAATGGGATTCCACGGGATACTGTTCATCTCCACCGTCGACCTCCTCCAGCCTCCACGGGCTACCGTCGACCTCCTCCAGCCTCCACGGGCTCCTGTTCATCCAGCCTTCACCGCGCGCTAATCCACGGGCTACTGTTCAACCACCCCTCCACCGTCTACCGTTCATCCAGCCCTCCACCATCTACCGTTCATCCAGCCCTCCACACCACGGGGGCCTGTTCAACTACCCCTCTATGGCCACCCCTCCATCATCTACTGTTCATCCAGCCCTCCACACCACGGGGTCATGTTCATCCAGAGGCAACGCCACCGCTCACTGTTCATCCACCCCCCCCCTCCCGCAACGCTCACTGTTTATCCAATCGATCGGCTTCAGTTAGCAGCAGTAGCGAAGGAATCGCTCCATCGGGTTCAGTTAATAGCCATCGATCGATCGCTCGGGTTCAGTAACGCGTAGACTACAGTGCAATCGCTCGGGTTCAGTTAGAGCACAACGCCTCGCTTGGATTCAGTTAGAGCCAACGCCTCGCACACACGCGCGTACGTGTACGAGAGAAAGGCGCATCGCTTGGCCCCCGACCTTGCACCGTAACCGGCAAATCCCCGAAATTTTCCTCCCCCTCGCTTCTACCATGGTTTTTTCTGTCATGGACGGCCCAAAGAATGTCATGCAGCTGCGTCTTCGGCCTGCCCAGGACGAAAAGCCCATTTTCTGTCATGATTTTTTGTCATAGAAGTAGGAGCCCACCACATCTATGATGATACCGGGTTTTGTCACAATTATCGTCATAGAAGTGTCATATGTATGACAGAAAAAAATTTCTTTCAGCCCAAAATGTCACGGATGTGTCTTTTTTTTGTAGTGATATGAGTTCTTTTGACTAATGTTGAGTCCATGGATTATACGCACTTTTACCTTTCTGCCATTGCTAGCCTCTTCGGTACCGTTCATTGCCCTTTCTCACCTTGAGAGTTGGTGCAAACATCGCCGGTGCATCCAAACCCCGTGATACGATACACTCTATCACACATAAACCTCCTTATATCTTCCTCAAAACAGCCACCATATCTACCTATTATGGCATTTCCATAGCCATTCCGAGATATATTGCCATGCAACTTTCCACCGTTATGTTCTTCATCATCATGACATACTTTACTTTTGTCATATTGCCATTGCATGATCATGTAGTTGAAATCGTATTTGTGGCAAAGCCACCATGCATTATTTTCCATACATGTCACTCTTGATTCATTGCACCATCCCGGTACACCGCCGGAGGCATTCATATAGAGTCATATCTTGTTCTAGTTTCGAGTTGTAATTCATATGTTGTAATCGATGAAAGTGTGATGATCATCATTATTAGAACATTGCCCAAAAAATAGAAAAAAAGGAAAGGCCAAAAGAAAAAAAATAAAGGCCCAAAAAAGAAAAAAAGGGCAATGTTACTATCTCTTTTTCCACACTTGTGCTTCAAAGTAGCACCTTGTTCTTCATGTAGTGAGTCTCATATATTGTGCTTCAAAGTAGCACCATGTTTTTCATTTAGTGAGTCTCATAGATTGTCTTTTTCATACTAGTGGGGATTTTTCATTATAGACCTTGTCTTGTATATTCCTACGATGGGCTTCCTCAAATGCCCTAGGTCTTCGTGAGCAAGCAAGTTGGATGCACACCCACTAGTTTCTTTTGTTGAGCATTCATTTATAGCTCTAGTGCATCCGTTGCATGGCAATCCCTACTCCTCATGTTGACATCAATTGATGGGCATCTCCATAGCCCGTTGATTACCCTTGTCAATGTGAGACTTTCTCCTTTTTTGTCTTCTCCACACAATCCCCATCATCATATTCTATTCCACCCATAGTGCTATATCCAAGGCTCACGCTCATGTATTGCGTGAAGGTTGAAAAAGTTTGAGATTATTTAAGTATGAAACAATTGCTTGGCTTGTCATGGGGGGTATAGAAGTTGGGAACATCTTTGTGTGACGAAAATGAAGCATAGCCTAACTATATGAATTTGTAGGGATGAACTTTCTTTTGCCATGTTATTTTGAGAAGACATGATTACTTTGATTAGTATGCTTGAAGTGTTACTATTTCTTTTATCAATATGAACTTTTATTTTGAATAATTTGGATCTGAACATTCATGCCACAATAAAGAAAATGACATTGAGAATTATGCTAGGTAGCATTCCACATCAAAAATTCTCTTTTTATCATTTACCTACTCGAGGACGAGCAGGAATTAAGCTTGGGGATGATTGATACGTCTCCAACGTATCTATAATTTTTGATTCTTCCATGCTATTATATTACCCCTTTTGGATGTTTATGGGCTTTATTTTACACATTTATATCATTTTTGGGACTAACCTACTAACCGGAGGCCCAACCCGTATTGCTGTTTTTTTTGCCTATTTCAGTATTTCAAAGAAAAGGAATATCAAACAGAGTCCAAACGGAATGGAACCTTCGGGAGCATGATTTTTGGAACGAACGTGATCCAGAATACTTGGAGTGCAAGTCAAGAAGCAGCCGAGGCGGCCACGAGATAGGAGCCCCCCCCCCTATAGGGTGCGCCCCCCTGTCTCGTGGGCCCCTCGGGCATCCACCGACGTACTTCTTCCTCCTATATAAGCCTACGTACCCCAAAAACATCCAGGGAGCAGACGAAACACAATTTCCACCAGCGTAACCTTTTGTATCCGCGAGATCTCATCTTGGAGCCTTCGCCGGCACTCTGCCAGAAGGGGGAATCGGCCACGGAGGGCTTCTACATCAACATCCTTGCCCCTCCGATGAGTTGTGAGTAGTTTACCACAGACCTACGGGTCCATAGTTATTAGCTAGATGGCTTCTTCTCTCTTTTTGGATCTCAATACAATGTTCTCCCCCTCTCTTGTGTAGATCTATTCGATGTAAACTCTTTTTGCAGTGTGTTTGTCGAGATTCGATGAATTGTGGGTTTATGATCAAGTTTATCTATGAATAATATTTGAATCTTCTCTGAATTCTTTTATGTATGATTGAGTTATCTTTGCAAGTCTCTTCGAATTATCAGTTTGGTTTGGCCTACTAGTTTGATCTTTCTTGCCATGGGAGAAGTTCTTAGCTTTGGGTTCAATCTGGTGGTGTCCTTACCCAGTGACAGAAAGGGTTGCAAGGCACGTATTGTATTGTTGCCATCGAGGATAACAAGATGGGGTTTATATCATAATGCTTGAGTTTATCCCTCTACATCATGTCATCTTGCTTAATGCGTTACTCTGTTCTTATGAACTTAATACTCTAGATGCAGGCAGGAGTCGGTCGATGTGTGGAGTAATAGTAGTAGATGCAGGCACGAGTCGGTCTACTTGTCATGGATGTGATGCCTATATACATGATCATGCCTAGATAATCTCATAATTATTCGCTTTTCTATCAATTGCTCGACAGTAATTTGTTCAGCCACCGTAATACTTATGCTATCTTGAGAGAAGCCACTAGTGAAACCTATGGCCCCCGGGTCTATCTCTTATCATATTTGCTTCCAATCTACTTTTATTTGCATCTTTACTTTTTGCATCTATATTATAAAATACCAAAAATATATTTATCTTATCTTACTATCTTTATTAGATCTCACTTTCGCAAGTGGCTGTGAAGGGATTGACAACCCCTTTATTGCGTTGGTTGCGAGTTCTTTGTTTGTTTGTGTAGGTGCGTGGGACTTTTGAGGAGCCTCCTACTGGATTGATACTTGGTTCTCAAAAAATGAGGGAAATACTTACGCTACTCTGCTGCATCACCCTTTCCTCTTCAAGGAAAACCAACGCAAGCTCAAGACGTAGCACATGACAGCCAGTTTTCGGCTTTATCTACTAAGGTGTTTGACCGGACGAACCAGAAACACAATCGCAGTAGTTCTCCCTTTACTACCCTAGCCGAACAAGCAGAACGTAAGGTAGTAACCACAGGAGCCGGGCAACCCAACTATTGACCAAAGACATGATTCGGAGTTGATGCATACAATGCAATAATCGGGATGCCGAAGTATACTAAGAAAAGTGTTCGGACTTTTTTTTAAATATATGTGGCCGAATAGAGCCCATGGCATTTTAAGCCATACCGAAGTGTACATGTCAATCTGACGTGAAGAGGGAATACAGATTATGAAATAAACCAATATCGAATAGGAGTTGGTGAAAACCTGTTTCCTTTTCAATCCGATTGATATGTCAAAACGTGCCCTTACAGATAATGCCATAAGCATCATGGCTATTTTACATACCGAGAATTTGTAAACAAGGGAAAGCTGTATACAGGTCCTAAAGAAGAAAAGGTAATCTTGAAGATCCCTTGGACAACCTGCCGCACATTTGCGCCGCTTTCGCCTTGGTGAACATCCTTTGAGAGGAGCAATCGACGATCGTTTATACAAAAGGGGCCCGGAAAGAGCCCTTGCACGTCCATAGGATAGCTATGTTTTAATGCACCTATGGTATGGAAGAAAGAAGAAAAAAGATCAACGAAGAAAGGTTAAGGTCAAATAGGGTCAAGCCACACTATAGACCTTGTCCGCAGTGTGCCTCCGTCGTTGTCCAGGGTATTTTGAGTGTGTAATTATGCACGCGCGGTACATATGTCGCGGTTGTGTGGGGCGATCGACGGAGGCGAGACTGCTAGTACAACTCTGGACCCATAGAGCTGTCATTCTGCGGAGTAGGTCGGACTCGCTTAATGGTGTCCGGGGCCTTGAGGGCCAATGAGTTATCCGGCTTGATGAGGCCGTTCTGTACTTTGGCTGCATGGGCCGTGGTGTGCTCCTCAGTACGGAGAGAGCGCTCCATGTTGCCATTGACTGTAATAACGCCGCACAGTCCAGGCATTCTGAGCTTTAAGTAAGCATAATGCGAGACTGCATTGAAGCGGGCAAAGGCGATACGTCCGAGCAGTGCGTGATAACCACTACGGAAAGGGACGATGTTGAAGATCAAGTCTTTGCTTTGGAAGTTGTCTGGTGAACCGAAGACTACTTCCAATGTTAGTGAGCCTGTGCAGCGGGCCTTGACGTCGGGTATCACTCCTTTAAAGGTGGTGTTACTAGGCTTGATTCTTGACGGGTCAATGCCCATTTTACGGACAGTGTCTTGATAGATCAAGTTAAGACTGTTGTTGCCGTCCATAAGGACTCGAGTGAGATGGTATCCATCGATAATTGGATCGAGGACCAGAGCTGCCGAACCTCCATGACGGATACTGGCGGGGTGGTCCCTGCGATCGAAGGTGATCGGACAAGCCAACCACGGGTTGAATTTAGGGGCGACAGGCTCTACTGCATAGACGTCCCTTAGTGCGCGCTTGCGCTCCCTTTTGGGGATATGTGTGACATATATCATGTTCACTGTTTTCACCTCAAGGGGAAATTTCTTTTGTCCCCTGTATTCTGTGGGCGGGGCTCATCATCGTCCTCGCTTGGCGGCCCTTTCCCCTTGTGTTCGGTATTTAACTTACCGACCTGTTTGAAGACCCAACAATTTCTGTTCGAGTGATTGGCAGGCTTGTCGGGGGTGCCATGAATCTGGCAAGGCCGATCGAGTATTTTGTCCAAATTAGATGGACCATCTTTATTTCCTTTGAATGGCTTCTTCCGTTGACCGGATTTAGAGCCACTGAATCCAGCGTTAATCGTTGTGTCTTCAGTTTCTTCATTGTTGTTTCGACGCTTATGTTTGTTGCGTCGTGGCCCACCATTGCCGTCCCTGAGTTTGGAGGTGCCAGGGTCGCTGGTAATGTTGCTTCTATAGCCAACCAGCTGTCTTCTCCCGCGCAGAAGCGAGTCATGAGTGCGGTAAGAGCTGCTATAGACTTCGGTTTTTCCTGATCGAGGTGTCGGGAGAGCCATTCGTCGCGGACGCTGTGTTTAAAGGCCGCGAGGACTTCGGCGTCCAGACAGTCGATGATGTGGTTCTTTTTAATTAAGAACCTACTCCAGAGTTTGCAGGCTGACACTCCGGGTTGCTGGACTATATGACTAAGGTCGTCGGCATCCGGGAGCCGGACATAGGTACCTTGGAAGTTGTCCCGAAAAGCATCCTCCAAGTCTTCCCAGCTACCAATACAGTTCTCTGGTAGGCTGTTCAACCAGTACCGTGCCAGTCCTTTCAGCTTTAAGGGGAGGTAATTAATGGTGTGGAGATCATGGCCGCGAGCCATGTGAATATGAAGGAAATCCTCAATCCATACCGCGGGATCTGTCGTTCCATCATATGATTGGATGTTTACGGGTTTAAACCCTTTTGGAAATTGGTGCTGCATTACCTCATCTGTAAAGCACAAGGGGTGTGCGGCGCCTCTGTATCGGGCAACGTCACGACGGAGTTCGGATGACATCCGTGTTCGGTTTTCAGCCCGAGTTCAGTTATGCTTATCGCGCCAAGCTTGAAGGCCATCATCTCTCGTTGGAGCGCGTCCCCTTGATCCGTAGATTGATCTGGTCTGGCCGGCTCTATTGTCCAGGGCCTGATGTAAGTCATAGGTGTAGCCCGGAGCCTCTACCTCTTTGCCTCAACGGCGAGGTGGCACGGGCTGGTGTTCGGCGTAACCAGCCAATCTGTCATGCCCACGTGGTGGCCAGTCTGGTTCATCAGCATGATTATATCTTGACGGTATTGGCTCAAGGGCCTCGTTGTTGAATTGTGGCAGTAGCCGACGCTTCGGATAACTCTTTGTTGGGCGCTCGAGGCCGTATTCCTCGGCAGCAAGGACATGGGTCCATCTATCGTTGAGTGTATCCTGTTCGGCTTGAAGCTGTTGCCATTTCTTCTTTAGGCTCCTCGCAATTGCGATGAGCTGCCGCTTAAAGCGTTCTTGCTCGAGGGGTTCCTTTGGCATGATGAAGTCTTCGTTGCCGAGGCTGACTTCCTCCTCGGAGGCCGGTAAATAGTTATTGTCCTACGAATCCTCATTCTTGCCAAGTTCGTCTGGGTTGACTTGTCTGTCTTCCCAATCATCCTGCTCTACGGTAGGCTGGATGGGGTGGTCAGAGTCTTCGGCATTCTCCGGAGTGTCATTGTCTCCGATGCTGGTATTACTTTCTTTTTCCCGCCGCGATCGTGAACGGCGCCGCTGACGTCGACACTTCGGTGGTACCTCGACGGGCTTGTCGTCGATCGGATCCTGATTGCCATCGTTGTCCTCTTTGGGTGTATCCACCATGTACACGTCGTATGTAGAAGTGGCAGTACAACGTCCGGTGATAGGCGGGTTTTGGCCTCGTTCTGCTCCGGCATCGTCGTCCATACCGTCGATGTCTTCAGAGGTGTAATCGAGCATGTCGGTTAATTCCTCGATAGTGGCTACCAAGTGGGTGGTGGGTGGGACGTAAAATTCCCCGCACTCAGCCCCTAGTTCGGGTTGTGCGTAATTCAGAGGTGATACCTCCATGATGGCGAGAGATCGCATTAAGTCCAAGGCCTCGCTTAGGAGTGAAGGCCGGACGGGGAACTGAGGTCCTGCGGAGCTAGGCATGGTACATGACACATGGCCGTGCTCAATGGACGCGGACCTTGAGAGTTCGGAGTTAGCATCAAGAGGCGGATTTGGCTCTTCGATGACAGGAAGAGTCCTGCTTAACTCCAAGCTTGTCGGAGACGCAGCAGCCTCAGGGTCTCCAGCAAAGAGCTCCGTAACAGGAGAGAGTCCGGTTGGTTTCAGACTCCCATCTCCGGATGAGGTGGCCTGCTCTGGATCTATGGCCACGGCAGGGATGATAGTTGGTCTTTCAGCGGTGCCCGATGACGGATCCGATGGGTTTCCTTCTTGGAGATGAGGAATAGTGGTCGAGGTCGTGAACCCTTCAAAGATCAAGTCTCCTCGGATATCAACGACGTAATTCAGGCTCCCGAATCTGATTTGATGACTAGGGGCGTAGCTGTCGATCTGTTCAAGGCGACCAATTTGAATTGGCCTGAAGAGCGAAGCCGCTGAATACAAAAATTTGACTGGGGACGAAGATCTCCCGGGAAACAACATCGTTGTTTATGATCGAACGAGCCATCGAGCCTTCTGCCGACGATACAGTGGAACTCTCGATGAAAGCACCAATGTCGGTGTCAAAACCGGCCGATCTCGGTAAGGGGTCTCGAACTGTGCGTCTGAGGATCGAAGGTAACAGGAGACAAAGGGGGACACGATGTTTACCCAGGTTTGGGCCCTCTTAATGGAGGTAAAACCCTACTTCCTGCTTGATTAACTTTGATGAGTATAGGGGGTTAGAAGAGTTGGTCTACCATGAGATCGTAATGGCTAAACCCTAGATGTCTAGCCTATATGAATTCTGATAGCCTCTATGGACTAAACCCTTCGGTTTATATAGACACCGGAGGGGCCTAGGGTTGTACAGAGTCGGTTTACAGAGGAAGGAAACTATACATCCAGACGCCAAACTTGCCATCCACGCAAAAGGAGAGTCCTATCCGGACACGGGGGAAGGCCTTCTATCTTGTATCTTGACGGCCCATCTGTCTCGCTCTCGCCCATATCACACAGCCCGGTCACCCGAGGACCCCATAATCCAGGACTCCCTCACCTCCCAAGCTCCGCGTCGACGCTGGAGCAGACGTCGTCGCAATGTCGAAACCCGAGGACACACGTCCACCACGAGGATGCCGCCGCCACACCATCCTTGTTTGAGCAGTCTGGATTTCAAAACCATCCCCAATGATAGGACCAATCGTCTCATTAGAGTAGGATCTGAAGAAATTTTATTCAGCACCGCCATCGCCACCGCCAAAGCCAAGACAATGAACAACCTAAAAAACTAAGCTACTTTGGCCTAAAACTATCCACACGCGTGGATTCGGCAACCCTCCTCACCGCCGACGATCGAAGTAGTCGACAGAGGGGAGCCGTCGGAGAACTACGGCGGAGCGCGAGTACCTGGCGGCGGAAAGCTAGATCGCTTTTCCTGTCTTTGGGAGGAAGATCACATGATTCTAATTTTAAAACCACGGAATGTCCTAAGATTAACAAAATCATATTTAAGATGTATTATACACCTGTATCTCCATGTTTTTTTCAACGAACATGCATAAATGAAAGTATGTATTTTCAATAGACGCAAAATCTCTTCTTGAAAAGAAAGATCACAGAATCTGTCAAGAATTTCCTTTTTTTTTGTATGTACCATATTTATATAGACAAATTGCCCTTAATCAATTGACGGCCATGATTAAATTATCCTCGTACCCCCCTCTTAAAATTTCTCATCCTAGTGAGTTGATTCGCTCAAAGAAATGTTATATATTCACTACGCCTTTTCAGCACAGTTTGCTACATGACACATAAGTGTATAAAATGCAATATAGGTAGTTCATACCAAGCTGTAGATTTGCTTCAGAAACAATTCAGGCACACATGAATACAAGACGGTTTATCTTATCGACAATCCAGACTATAAAACCATGCTGAGTTACTCTTCAAGTCTGAAGTACAAGCAGGGATTACAAACTATATTGCCACTTTATTTAGTCGATCATTCAGACGAGGAAAAGCATGTCGAATGCTGTTCCAGGTCCAAAGTACAAGCAGACATTACATACTATATGACCACTCTTTATTTGGTCGATCATTCAGACTAGAAAAGGGACGCTCAATTTTTTTGTCCGAAGTATAAGCAGACATTAGTGAAGCTACATACCCCCCTTCTCCCAGTACCAGCCATCTCATTATCTCAAGGTGCCTTGCAGGGCAACTTCGACATCATATTCGCGGCTTTCTGCAGATGTGAAAGAAAAAAGGAATAAAATGCTTAGAACGATCTGTCAAATTCAGAGCCAGGAGCATGGTAACCTTATGGGCTAAACATAGGACAACTGCTTGAATTTGTGTAACTATGTCTCTTCATTCAGCAGTTATCTATAACTAAGATTCGCTGATAGTCATACAATGGGACAAAATGTACTAGGAACTAGGAACTGGTAGCACTTGAAGCAATTAAATAATCCTTCTGAGACAGGCAGGCCCTTGGCACTCAGGGGTCATGGAAATCTTATCTTTGGTAAATTTGTAAATTTTAGCAATTTCAAGCTGGACTCAGGGTGTTTTAACTTAGCTTCTCTCTACACTACAATGGCCCTCAGATTAGGTTGAATCTTGGCTTCGAAATAGCACTTATTTCAGTATATGCATGAAAATGGGTTATCAGGAACAGAGAATAGGATGAGAACGCCTGAAGAAATTACAAACCTGTTCAGTGTGAGGCAGATACTTCCCATCAAATGTGAGCACCACACGGTCTTTTCCATCAGCCCCTTTAACTTTGTCGACGGTACAGTAGAAGTCTATAGCTGACATGCTGCAATTGAAAGTGATAAGATAACAAGTGAATTTCTCAAGGACTGTTATTTGTCATTTCATTGATTATGCAATTAAGTTTCCAGAAATGAACATCATATTTGGATTTAGAATTGTACACATGTGAGACAGTTTGGAAAGTATATTGATGTTCTAGAAACAAAAGCAAAATCTTGAAAGAATCCAAATCATCTGAAATTCCGCACTTGTTAAGTTTCAGGTAAAGTTACTAATGCACACGCAAAATAAATCGAACAAGCAATGATTTGTCTAATATCAAATATTAACCAGAAAATAATGTAAAACTCAAATTTAAATAGGTGAATCTTCTTACATTCCATCACCAAAGTCCTCATTGATGATTGCCTTGATGCTCTCTCCAAAATGCATGATAGCTTCATTCAGTCTGTGTTCAACCATGAAACAGCCAGTGAGGAAAAGTCCTTATGGAGTAGTAAGTAGCATTGCGGCAATTTCCCTTCCGGCATGCCCCAATCCAGCCACAATCTCTTTCCCATTTGACGCCAACAAGTTGTTATCTTGCTTTATCATATCGTGGGCTAAAGTTGTACTGAAAAAAAACAGCAGTGGCAAGAGTGGCACCTGTATATGGCGGGCTCGTGGACCATTTCAGGGTTGTACGAGCGGAAGGGCGGCTGCATCATGAGTTCCACGAGCTCTTCGGTGAGCGCCGGGATGGCCGCCCGCAGCGCGGCCGCCGTGTCGGGCTTGAGCTGCGCCTGGCGGCGCAGCAGCTGCGCGACGTACACGTTGGTGAGCCCCGTCTCGGCCCCGATGTCGGAGAAGCTCTTGCCGGACTTGGCCTTGGCCGCCATCAGCTTCTGCACCGCCGCCGCTCTCGCGCCGCCGTCCTCCATGGCCGCCTGCGTCGCCCGGGATGTGCTCGACGGAATGGCGAGGTTGGGAAGCGTAGGAGTGGGAGTGCAAAGGACGAAGGAAGGGAGTGATGGGAGTGAACTGGCCCCGGTTGCGCCGGCTTATATGGCCGCCCGGATATGCCATCGGGCATGGCCGCATGGGGTGCCGCACCAGCACCACGGCGGCTAAGCGACGGGGAAAGTGTCGGCAGTGAGTGGCGGCACGCGGCGGCTATGCGACGGGGAAAGCACACGGCGGGGGTCCTGCTACAGTCACCGGCACGCGGCGGCTAAGCGATGGGATGTTTTGGCACTGGGCCGGCGAATAAGTGTTTCATTGGCCCGGTCCAGCTGAGTTCTCTATGGGCCGGTGCGGTCCACTCTGGGCCTTTATCTTGCCCTACCCCGTCACTCTCTCGCCCTGGCTGTGGCTGGGACTGGAGCACTCATCTCCGCGGCGCCGTGCGGCGTTCTCCGTTCCTCTCCGGCCCCTCCAGCCTCCGTCACCTCTCGCCGCCGATCAGCAGCGCATTAGCTTGGGACCTCGACCCAACCCTCCTCCGGGTGACCTCATACCATCGTTTTAACCCTCTCCGGGTCTTTTCCGTCGGCACCGCACGCCATGCGCGCCGCTTGTTCGCGCAAATGCCTGGCCGAGCTGCTCGGCCGCCTTGGCCAGGTCCAGGCGCAGGGCCAACCGCGCTGCCCCTCCCAGCTATCTCCCGCGCGCTCCATGACGCGCGGCCGGAGCGTGAACGAGCGGAGCAAGAAGAAGCGGGTGAACGACCTCGAGGTGGTCATCGAGCGCTGCAAGGTGGTCTCCAAGGTGCTCGCCGTGGTGGACGCGCTCAAGATGGAGGAGGAGCACGTCACCCCTCTCAAGCGCCTCGAGATCCTGCGCCCGCAGCTCGGGCTCGCCAAGCCGCACAAGGTAGCCCACTTCGTGCACAGCTCGCCGCAGCTCTTCGAGGTCTGCCGTGACAGCCGCGGCGTCATGTGGGCCGGCCTCTCTCCGCAGGCTGAGGCGCTCGTTGAGGAGGAGGCGCGCCTGCTGGAGGAGCACTCCCCCACGGCTGCGGAGTACGTGACCAGGCTGCTCATGATGTCGGTGCAACGGCGCCTGCCCGTTGACAAGATCGCGCATTTCCGGCGTGACATGGGGCTTCCTCATGATTTCCGGGCATGGTGGGTGCACTTGTTCCCTGAGCTCTTCAGGTTGGTCACACTGGAGGATGGTGACTACTTGGAGCTTGTTTCCTGGAACCCAAACTGGGCGGTCACTGAGCATGAGAAGAATATGGCAGCATTGGCCGGTAACACCAATGCCATTTCCAATGCTAGTACACCAGGAGAGCTCTCACTTCCATTCCAGATGAAGTTCCCACCAGATTTTAAAAGTTACTACAAATTTAGAGGAAAAGCTCATCACTATGTGAAAACCGGCAATACCGAGCAGTTTCAGAAGACAACCTACCTGTCCCCTTATGCAGAGGCAAAAGGTTTGACGCCTGGATCTCATGAGTTTGACAAGAGGGCAGTCGCGGTGATGCATGAGATACTGAGCTTCATGTTGGAGAAGAGGCTGGTAACTGACCACCTGACGCATTTCCGTCGTGAGTTTGTTATGCCACAGAAGCTGATGAGGTTGCTACTGAAGCATTATGGTATCTTCTATGTGTCTGAGAGGGGGAAGCGGCTGAGCGTGTTCTTGACAGAGGCATATGATGGGACAGAGTTGATAAAAAAGGCTCCGCTGGTAAGGTGGAGAGAGAAGGTTCTTCGACTTACTGGTTACAGAGGAAAAAACAAGAATATTGGAAAAGTTCATGAGTCGTCTGATTCTGAGCACATTTTGTTCGATGCGAGCTCATCAACATGTGACAGTGGTAGCAGTGATGACGATGATGCTGATACTATATTGCATGTCGAAAGTGAAGATTCAGATGATTTCTTGGATGATGGCACTCTTACAGATGATGGTGAGATGGATGACGCTGGGGTGGGTTTTTTCTAGTGAGAAACATGTTGAGATGGTTTTAGGAGATGCAAGTGATTATGCAGAGTCAGTGAAATCCAGTTAGTAGCCTACTAGCCTAACATAATGAACATTAAGCTCATAAGCGAGCAGGAAGGTTTCATATGTGAGCTTGTTTAGGTTTTCCTTGGCTGATGTTGATGATATTGTGGTCAATGATCCAAACATGGCTGGATATCCTGGAAAGTCAACGCTGCAGGATCTCATAACATATACCCCCTGTCTTGGATCAACCATGGTGATGCTGTTGTTTACTACCTGATGTCGAAGGTGGACTTTGAATACCGGTAAGCATGGATGATTGGCATTGATATGAAAACAAAGACTCTGCAAGGGAGTGGCCTTGCTTTCCACCGATAAATCCCTCAATTCCAGTCCTGCCTACCATGCATGTTCACTCTCTGGATATCTGGACAAGACTTCAAGTAATTCTATTGGGGGTTACTCTTTACAACGCCGGTGCTCGTAGGAGTGCCTGCTCTTAGTCCTTTAGTTGACTGTTTTTTCAGTTCATGTATCAGTATTGACGTATTTGGGCTGGAATATTTTGTTCTGCACCGTTTGTGGTCGTTCATCTACTAGCGGTGGAACCTGAGTAGGAACCATGTGTTTTAATGCACATTTGCATGTATGATAATTTGATCTCAACCAGACTTGCCATAACAGACGTAAGGTCAGCCATATCCTATTGCTGTAAAACTGCCTGCATCCAGTGATAATTCCGTGCTCATTAGTGTAGTTTTTCACTTTTACTGGTTGGCAGACACTAATGCTAAGTCTTCAGTCGCACTTGTATTTCTTATTTTTCTACATTTCAACTTTATCCACGTTTGCAAAATATTCGCATACAGTTCTTTTCTGCTACAGCTGAGCATAATACTTTGCTTACTTTCCCCTCTGCAAAAAAGGGCAACTCGTTGTGCCCTTATACCTCCTACAATCTACAGAAGGGGCATTTGTTAATGTCCTTTGTTAATTGCAATTCTAATTGTTGGTATGGTACATAGGTATCTCTTATGTGTCTCAGACAAGGCAAACCCCTAAGCGTGTTCTTGACGGAGGCATATTATGGGACATACTTGATTAGAAAAAAGGCGTTGTTATTGCGGTGGAAGGAGAAGGTCTTTAACTTACTGGTTATAAAGGACATAGGAAGAATAGTACAAAATGTTATGGATCGGCTGGTTGAGCAGGACTATTTGTTTGGTGCTTGTGGATTGTGGTGGACTGGTGATGATGATGATGCTATACTGAATCTCAAAAGTGATAAGCCAGATGATGTCTTGGATGAGGGCACTCTTTCGGAGGATGCTGAGATGTATAAGTGTTATAGCGGGTTTTAGCGGTTACACAGAGTGAGTTAGTGAAATCCGGTTAGTAACCCAATATAAAGAACAATTTTCTGTTTTAGTCCTGGACATCAAGCCCTTAAGTGATTCTGACAATTATTTCGAAATTAGGGCTATGGTTGGTTTCTATCTTGATGCTTAGGTGTACATATTATATTCACCTTGCTCATTACTTGGAGACTTGGTGTCTGACATGCTGTCCCAAGCTTGAATACAGACTGGATATTTCAGGCTTGCATTGATTATTTCTTATGCTGATCTACTTGTTCTGCTTTTTTCTTCGAAAAAGACCATTGTGGTGAATATTCCTCAGCACATCGTGTACTGAAGATATGACATTATCCAAGCAATCTACTGTGAAGCGAGCCCTGTCCTTTTCTGACTTCAGCAATCCAGGGATGGATTCAAAATTCTGGTATGTACTAAATATTTCTGTGTCAAGTAAGCAATTCTTAAACAATGTCTTCACGCATCAGCAGTAAGAACATGTTAATTCAGTTTGCAAAATGAAATCTTCAATGACATTGTGATTTGCTTACACTACAATTGTATTGAGCAACAAGGCTATAGCAAATGGCACAGAAAAAATCTATATAGGGGGCAATAAAAGTTGAGACCACATTCTCGTGTACATGCATCTTCTCCTCATTTTGGGTGTTGAAACAACTTAACAGTTGATGTCAAGATCTTCCTCTTGAGCCAATAGTTCTAGTCAGTGTTGAGCTTGAGCTCAAATGTTCATTGGCGAATCCCAACTGTAGACTGAAACTCCATGTGTAATCTTTCTAAGCCTCATTATATGTAATCCATGTTGTTGTGGCTATGGTTTTGCCAGAGTTTATATGTTTTGTTAAGTGCACCCTGCCTTGTTGGTAAGCAACAGCCTGTAATATTAGGTGTATTTCATGAGTTGTTTGGTCCCCTTGATTTGTTTCTGTTCTTCTGTTAGTTGATCTCTTGCACTGTACATTGTACTCCACTGTCCATCCCGTTACTGCGAGAAAGTCGTAAATAGAAGGGGAAATACATCACCTATCAAAATTAGTTTTGCACTGCCTGTGTACAGTTTCAGCAATTCGGCTAAACCATGGTCATCTTTTGCGAGTTGTGATATGCCGTCTCACACCGGCCAGCAAATCCTTCTCGATGCCAGACATGCCATGCTACTGTTTTGGCCATCTCCGGCCCAAGCATGCTGGTTATCCTATATGTGGCATGCATGTAGCTGAAAGGAATCTACTTACCTACCTATATGTGTCAAGATTAAGCAACAAAACAACAAACAACAACAACAACAAATTAACAAATGATATCAAGAACTTTATCTTGATCCAATACTTGTAGCCATTCCTGAGCCTGAGCTCAAATGCTCATGACGAAAGTGTAGACTCCAGCTCCTTGAGAAACCTTTGTAAGCCCGATTATTTCTATGCTGTTGGTGCTACAGCTTTGCCAGAGTTGATGTGTTGTATCAAGTACACACTGCCTTGGTTGTCAGCAACAGCCTGTAAAACTATTAGCCGTATATTTCAGGAGTTATTTGGTCCCCTCAGTTTGCTTTGTTCTGCTATCGAGCAAGTCGTAAGTTCTACACTATACATGGTATCGACCTTTTTGTTTTCCTTTTCTTGTTAGAAAGAGTACATGGCACACATATTGTTAACAGCTTCAGCAATTTGGCTAAAGTGTGGGTACCTTTGAGTCATGGTATCGACTGGCATGTTCCGTTTCGTCTTTCCTCTATGATGATATGCCATCTCTCTCTCTCACACACACGCCATGCTGCTACTGTATTGGCCATCTCCTGCCCAAGCATGCTCGTTAATAAGTTAGCGAAGGTAGTACTGTTTTTGCCTCTAAAAAAGGGGGTACTGTTTTGTGCTGGATGTAGCTGAAAAGAACCCACTTACCTACCTATACATGTGTCAAAATTAAGCAACACAAGTACCGCCATTTCTCATGCTAGCCTCAAGATGGAAAGAAGAACAGCTGTAGCGTGTACATACAGATCCAACTGATTCTTGCTGATAATTTACACATCATTGGTGCCATTGATAAGCACCTATATCCCTGACAGAGTGTGTTGCCTTTGATTATCTTTTTTGTCAGGGAAAAATATCACCGGCCGGAAGTATAGTGCATGGAATTATTCATTCATCCACCGCCACCACCACTGGCTCTGGCTCTGTGTTGCTCCGAGAAAACATGCTCACATGGCGATCAGAGGGCCGGCTTAATGCGAGCACATGGGCCTAGTACGTGCACGGCCGGCCTCCCCCGGCACGAATTTATTTCCTGGATGGGTGCAACCATGAATGTTCTTACCGCACTGCACAACGCGGATCTGCCCATCCAACCGGCCACACCAGACGCGTATTGGGATGGCGCCATGGCAACGGCGGTACCGCGGTCGGTTCATCGCATCGCGTGAGACGTTCATACGGGTTGATTATGGGCCTCACGCCACCTCACCAGTTGAGGATCGTTCCATCATTTTCTCCATGGTTTCTTGTTGGAAGTTGGAAGTGGCTGCAGCCTCCTGCTGGAGTGCGGGGCACTTGCCGGAAAACGGCATTTGCAAATTGCAGCAATAGGAGGAGTGTCTGCGTCCGAAAATACCCAAACCGTTCGTGCTAATCCCTTTAATTTGGTGCCTCTTGATTGATTGGATCGTAGGCCGTGGACTGGTGGTCGAACTGACGGTGACAGGATTTCTTTTCTTTTGAGTGCGTGATGGCGAAATGCGGGCACAGATCGTGGTCATGGGTTTATGAGAAAGGGAGAGGATCGAGTTTTCTAGTTATGTTTCCAAGTCCAGCTCCCAACGGCGCACACACACATATACGCATGCACTATACTGGTATATGATCAATCAAATTATTAAATGGATTTTGGTAGCGAGAAAGTAGTTAGCCGTTGCTGACCAAGTTCAGGGTTTCGTCAAAAACTGTTGCTTTTGGTTTGGAAAATTGTACGCAGGCCTTGACCATTTCAAAATTTGTGAATAATCGATTGGGCATGCATGGGAATGCATTTTCGTGGACGTACGGGGACTAGTGAAGATGCATGGGTTGGCGCCAGAAGGCTAGACCTGGTTCGCTGACAATGGTGCTGCATGCATGCATGCATGTAGGCTGCTACACCTAATAAAGAGGCCGTCCATGAAATGAAATGGATCTGATCTGCTGATCCGGCCGGCCTCTTCATTCTGCCATCACGCTTCACGCAATCAATAACGTCCGGCTACAGCTATAGCCCGCTGCGCAAATGCCAGATCCAATCCACTTCATCTTCATCCCAGTACTCCTCAAATCAAAACATATAAAAAAAAACAGATCACCCCATAAACACTAAAATTAAAATTAATACAGTTCCCTATAATAAAACGCATATATATTCTGTTATTTCAACGGCCAAAAACTCTTTAATCGCACACAGGCAGGCAGACTCCAAATGCAAAACGCATGCAGCTGAAGCGTGCCACACACAGGAAAGCAATCACCTTGCACATTTTTCTCTCCCGAGCCGTTGCCCTTGCACATGCTGTCTCAAAAGCTACTTGGCTTCGTGCTCCGGGACAGCATGTCAGCCTCACAGCAAGAGGGAGATCATGTATGTGTGTCCATGACCACTTGACCATGCATGCATGAACAGTCTGAACACCGAACACCATGCCCCCAAGCAAGTGAGCTTCTCTTCCCTCTCTGGCCTGGCTTGGCTTGTGCTCCCTAATGGCATTAACTGCCACCCAACAACCCGCCCACCCACCATCTCCTCCCCAACCCCAACCCCAGCAGCAACGCCACCATCCCTAGCTATATCTAAACACTGAGCACTCCACTCCCTCTCACCCTCATCACCACTGCCCACCACCAGTCCCGCCCGCCCCCAGCTGCCCACAGGCGCCATGGCGCGGGAGGAGCTGTCGACGGAGATCGTGAACCGCGGCGTGGAGCCGTCGGGCCCGGACGCTGGCTCGCCGACCTTCTCGGTGCGCGTGCGCCGCCGGCTGCCGGACTTCCTGCAGTCGGTGAACCTCAAGTACGTGCGGCTCGGGTACCACTACCTGCTCAGCCACGGCGTGTACCTGGCCACCATCCCGGTCATCGTGCTGGTGTGCGGCGCCGAGGTGGGCAGCCTCAGCCGCGACGAGCTGTGGCGCAAGGTGTGGGACGAGGCCACCTACGACCTCGCCACCGTGCTCGCCTTCCTCGCCGTCCTCGCCTTCACCATCTCCGTCTACATCATGTCCCGCCCCAGGCCCATCTACCTCATCGACTTCGCCACTTACAAGCCCGCCGACGAACTCAAGGTAGTAAGCTCATCCATCTCCTCATGCTTTAGTTTGGTAAACATGCTTACTGCTTAGCTAATTACAGAGTAGATCACTGCATCTATTTGCATGCGAGCATATGTTATACCCATAGTAGTAGTAGTAGTACATGCTAAATGCCGATCCGGGTCGTGTAGGAACATGAATCACAAGTGAATTTATTGGTAGGATTTCTTTTTGCTAATTAACTTCAAACACGAAACCTTGATGGCATTTTAGATGTAGAAAAGTATGGAAAAAGTTAGACCAGAGAAATGTTTGGGAGTATTATCAGTTTCTTGGGCGGAAGATCCATCTCTCGAGGTCGACATGTATAATCGCACAAGTCACGTTTGGCACACACGAATTTTGCGTGAGACGTATAGATGGATGGAACCCTATGGAATTCCCTCGCGTGCTAATCTAGCTATCTTGTGAACAGGACCTCCTCACTAGATAACATGAATGCGAAAAACATGTCCCAAAGTACTTCAGTTAGCCCTTTCTTTTCTTCTGTCGTAGAAATATTTGCTCTTCATCTGAGAAATAATGCAAAACGCTATGCAGCCGTGATAATCAAACCGAGTAAAATGTTTGCGGGTAAAAATATTTTAGTAATTCATGGTTCAAAAGATGATTAGCACGGCCGGTAGACGGTGCTAACAAGGCTCACAAAAGATGCAAACAAGAAACAAGTCCGAGCCGGATTAGGCAGAGCTTCATCTAAAAGTTGAATGCAATTAAACCGTGAGGCCCTAAAGTTAATTTTCATAAGCTGTCATTCGAAATCAGGTAGTACAGAAAAGTTTTTGGCATTTTGGGTGAAATAGACAACCAACAAAGTACACACGTAGCTAGCTGGTTGAATATACGAAAATGCCGTTTGGAGGCCGAGCACCCTGGAGGCCGTAATCTCGAGCGTCTGTCATCATAGCGATCAGCTGCAGGCTCTCATTAATTTCACGTATTCCAGCTCATAGGCATCCACTACACACTGTATTCTTTATTTACGTACAGTGTCAGCCCATGTATAGTCGATGGTCCGCTGTCCGGCTGCTCAGACATGCTATCGATTCACCCATCACGTCCAGCCAGTGCGCGCACTATAAGAACATGGGCTGGCATGCGCTCTCATGTTCCCATTCAGATCCATCTGTTTCAGAATGTTGAGGCTCACGATCAGGCCGTTTGGAGGCCATCTGCTTGTACCAGCGAAGAACAGCACAGGCCATGCCCGTTGCAACACAGCAAAATCGCACAAGAACAGCACCGTAGCCATGGCGTCGTCGTCTTCCTCAGCTCGTTCGAGACATAGGTGGCAACAAGAACTAATCACGAAATAAGATGATTTTTCGCAATGCGAAACACTACAAGTGCCATCCCCAGGGGCTCGCTACCCATACATTTAACAAACATCAAAAGAATGAGACACGTGAGCAGGCTTCTTCTGAATTTCACACGAAGACAGCTACAGAAAATATATAGCAAACATCAGGTGACAGGTTTAGAAAGAAGAACAAGGCAAGTCACCTCCTGGTCCAACAAGATCCCTTTGACTTTGACACGACCACGCCGTCCTCCTCTCCATCCTCTGATGCCGTATCACCGCTAATATTTCCAGTGCCTAGCTCACATGAATCAGCCACCCTTTGTACGAGCCGCAATCCCTCTCGGTGACGAATATTTGTTCCGTCTGCTCAACTGCTTCGTATTCCAGGGGTACCCATCCCTACGCACTGGCTTGGAAGAAATCAAGCCATCTTGGACACCAGCAGTTCCGCTGGTCTCATCATCAATCGAGGGCGCGTCGCCAACTCCATCTCTCAAGACAACCTCGACATCCAAAGGAGGAGCGAACCTGCCTAGAGAAACAACGTCGAGCCAGATCTGATTTTAGATGAAGAAATACGGAAAGCGACAATCCAAACCACTTACAGACCAACTAGGGACATCCCCATACCGAAAATAGGCGAAAATCCAGAGTTAAACGGAACATTACCCTGCATCTGATTTCTCGTAGAAGAACTCCATGCCATCCATGGCGAAAGCGCGGAGCGCCTCTGCTCCAATATGCTCCATCCTGCGCACTGCCTGGCCTCATAATGGTCATCAAGCGAGCCCACAAGATACATTTACTCTCAATCGACTGCAGTGGGCCAAATTCAAAGCCGCCCACCGAGAACATCATGTTCGAGCGAGGCACCGGTTAAACGTAGGCCCATGTACAAACCGTAAACACGACAGAGACGGCACCGGTGTATTTCTTCTTACTATCGATCGTATATAGCTCTAAAGGCTGACTACACGCATCCAGATGTTAGAAACGGTCGACCGAGATTACGGCCTCCAGGGTGCTCGGCCTCCAAAATGCCTCTCTCTCTCTTCCAACTTTTCTGTTGCACAACTACTCTTCCACCTATTGTTATACGGCTACATATACCAGAAGGAGAGTATAGCTAGTGGCTCGTTGAGATTTTTTTTAATTTTTTTTTTTGCGAAAGGCTCATTGAGAAATTTGGTATAGATATATGGCTCAAGCAAAACGAAATTACTCCCTACCTCCCCATACCCGTACCTGCCCCGGTCCCTCCTTTAATACGTTGCCAGTCCTGGCCAGCTGCCACCAATCAGAGTAGCCATCAATGTTGCATTAACTTTGTATATACAGAGTAGTTTAATGGGAGCAGTATAAACTGGTGAGTATCGGACCCGGCATTATCTGATTAGGCGTATCTGGGCCCGGCCCTTGTGAATGAATTAGTGAGTGGGGGCGTCCCGGAAGTTATGGCGATGGATGGATCGCCATCGAGCAGGTAGAGGGAGGTTTCGGCTGGGGTACGTACGTCGGCCGGTCGTCCAATACGGTTGGCAGCTCCCGCACACACGCACAATCAATGACCCGCCCACGAAACCAATCTTCTTCTGAAAATGAAAGATTTTTTTTTCTTTTTTTAGAAATTACAATGTGCGTCTTGTTCACGTTGTGATCTCGGCTCCGGCCGCTGGATGGATCGTTGGCGAGAAAATGCAGGTCTCCAAGGCGGAGTTCATCGACCTGGCGCGCAAGTCGGGCAAGTTCGACGAGGAGAGCCTGGCGTTCCAGGCGCGGCTTCTGGCCAAGTCCGGCATCGGGGACGAGTCCTACATGCCGCGCTGCGTCTTCCAGCCCGACGCCAACTGCGCCACCATGAAGGAGGGCCGCGCCGAGGCCTCCGCCGCCATGTTCGCCGCGCTCGACGAGCTCTTCGACAAGTGCCGCGTCCGCCCCAAGGACGTCGGCGTCCTCGTCGTCAACTGCAGCCTCTTCAACCCCACCCCGTCCCTCTCCGCCATGATCGTCAACCACTACAAGATGCGCGGCAACATCCTCAGCTACAACCTGGGGGGCATGGGCTGCAGCGCCGGGGTCATCTCCATCGACCTCGCCCGCGACATGCTCCAGGCCAGCGGCGCCGGGCTCGCCGTTGTGGTGAGCACCGAGGCGGTGTCGTTCACCTGGTACGCCGGGAAGCGCCGCTCCATGCTCATCCCCAACGCCTTCTTCCGCGCGGGCGCGGCCGCCGTGCTGCTGTCCAACCGCCGCAGGGACTTCCGCCGCGCCAAGTACCAGCTGGAGCACGTGGTGCGCACCCACAAGGGCGCCGACGACCGCGCCTTCCGCTCCGTGTACCAGGAGGAGGACGAGCAGCGGATCAAGGGCCTGTCCATCAGCCGCGACCTGGTGGAGGTCGGCGGCCACGCGCTCAAGACCAACATCACCACCCTCGGCCCGCTGGTGCTCCCCTTCTCGGAGCAGCTCCTCTTCTTCGCCGGCGTGCTGTTCCGCCACCTCTACCCGTCCAAGACGTCCACCCCGCCGCCGCCGGCCGCCAACGGGGACACCTCGGCCGCCGCGCCCTACATCCCGGACTTCAAGCGCGCGTTCGAGCACTTCTGCATGCACGCGGCCAGCCGCGACGTGCTGGAGCACCTGCAGCGCAACCTGGGGCTCCGCGACGCCGACCTGGAGGCCTCCCGCGCCGCGCTGCACCGCTTCGGCAACACCTCCAGCAGCAGCATCTGGTACGAGCTGGCCTACCTGGAGGCCAAGGGCCGCGTCCGCCGCGGTGACCGCGTGTGGCAGCTCGCCTTCGGCTCCGGGTTCAAGTGCAACAGCGCCGTGTGGCGCGCCGTCCGCCGCGTGCGCCGCCCGTCCAGGAGCCCGTGGCTGGACTGCGTCGACCAGTACCCGGCGCGCATGGACGCCTGACCGACCGAGCGAGCGAAGCAGGCGCACGTGCTAATAATTAAGCGAGGTAAAGGAACACGTCGTCATCGCACCCGCGTGGGTAAGTGCAGGCTAATGGAAATGATGCTATCGATTTGCATGTAACTGCATGCAGTGCCGCTGGTTTAAGGTTTGAGCTTTGGTTAATTTGTGCTGGTGTTGTAGCGGTTATCTATTATTAAGGGGTTTAATCATAGACTACGTACCATAATGCGCAAGTGTATGTGCGCGCTCTTGTGAAACTTATGTGAACTTGATTATCTATGTGCAATTTCATTACTTTGGACATTGGACTACTGTTTAAGACTTTATAATTATGTAAGTTCGGTGTCTCTTATGGATGGGATACTCATATGTAAATCATCTACTGCCTCTGTTTCATAACGTAAGAATGTCTTACATTATGGGACGGATGGAGCATACTACTAATTACTCCAGGAGCGAAGCATTTGAGTAAGATGATGCCGCAAGAGTAGATCTTTTCCTGTGTTTCATGTCTCAGTGCTCTCCTCTTGATCAATAACTCTATTAACCCGCTTCTTAATTAATAAATAAAAAAAATCTTTGGCCTCGGTTTTAGAAAATAAAAAAGAACCAAATGTTACAAGAAGCACTCTATATGTTTATATTTTCATGCGGTTTTGTTTCATGTTTTCATTATTGCATCAAGAAACTCAGTTAGAGTTTTTATTATCATTTCCTCTTCTTTTTTTTCTCTATTTTCATGTTGTCATGGTATCCCAGGGAGGATGAAAGGAGTAGTGCTGGGAAGACACCTGCTTTTGAATGTAATTTTCTTGCCCAAATTTCCAACAAGCCAGGCAAAATACTCATCAGATATACACCAAAAGCCACATGTTACCTAAGGTGTTTTTCAATAGATGGAGCTAAGTAATCAACAAGGTACATCAGAGCAATCAAAACATAAAAGAAACATGAATGTTACATCTACCCAGCTACACGACCACAACTGCATCTCCAACATGCGGTAGGTACCGTTAGGAACAAGAAATGTGTGTTCCTCGATGATCCTTGACCATGACCCCGATTCCTTCCGAGCCCAAGTCCAAGTCAAAAGCAGCATCAAATGTTGATTTTCAGATGGCCTTCATTTGGCTTCATCCAGCCCTCCCTCGGCTTGCAAACTTTGAAGTGCTTGTTGCGTGTAGTTTGTCACTTGTGTTATGCTAGCTCGCACCAAGCGAGCAGGGGTTTCAACATTCTCACCGTTACCACTTGCCTTCTCTCCCACCATAAGTACCACCCCCTGTAAGTACCAAGTCCGCTAAACCAAGATTACTCAACAAATTAATGTTTCCTCCTCGATTGAGCAGTTTCTCTAGTACCACTGAACCCCGAGTGGTAAAGTGTTCTCAATAAATCTCCAAATATCCCATTTTTTAAAACTTCTTCGCCTGATCGCACGTGAACAAAAGATGTTATATATCTCCGCACCCTGATGAGAAAAATAGGATATCCACCTTGGTTTCTAACATGGCACTTAGCAAGCACCCACATCCCGGAATGATAGTATGTGGCCCTCCAACCAAATATTTTGTTTTCTTTTGTACGGTCAAGTCATAACTTTTCCCAAACCCGGCTATCGCCAGCCACACTTGTTTCATCTAGTAATTGCACACTTCTTTTGGATTTGTGATCCCACCATGTATAATACACATATCTGACCATAACAATCTCGTCTAAGTACGATGACATCCAATGAAATCTTCTCTTCCTAGAGTTTAAGGAATTTGTTAGATTTGATGGACATCCATCAACCAAAACAATTCATCGATCAGGTCATCATCCCATGCACCATCTATAGGGTTGATCAACTCTTCCACTAATTGCCAATTAAAACATTTGGATGGCTCATGGGAATCAAATTGTCTTCCCTTATTTCTATCTGGCTACCATCACCAGCGTGCTAGATACATCCTCATTTAAAGCACTCAAGTTCAACCAAAGTACTTTGCCAAGGATCTTCTGCTCTTCATTCTTTCTTTTAACAGTTTTCGACCAGGAAAGTACTTGGCATGAAAAACCCTTGCATACAATGATTATGTATATATCAACAGTCTCCACATTTACTTAGCCCAAAGTGCCAAGTTAAAACCGTGAAATCACGAAATCCCATGCCTCCTCTTTTCTAAGGTATACATAATTTCCACCAAGCCTTCCAATGAAATCTTCGATGTTTCTCCGTCGCGCCACCAAACTGATTAATAGCATTGAACATCTATTTACAAATCTATTTGGAAGTTTGAAAACCATAATAGCAAAATGGTGGCATTGCTTGAGCTATAGATTTATGAGAACCTCCTTACAACTGAAGCTCAACCATTTCTCCTTCCATACCTTCATTGTGCAAATTATATCCACCAAGTACCGAAAACAATCACTCATGTCTGCTCGAATCAGGGTTGACCGGTTGATCTATTAGGGGCCACCTATTCATCATGTGACTGAAAACGCTTCCATGATCATTTCATTAGGTGGGCCATTGGATCTAAATCCAAGGGGCATATCCTGCATCTTTCACTAAAGGAATAAGGCACTTTGCCGTCTGCCATGGCTGACAACAAAGGCATGCCTGACAGACAGCAAAGGCCTTTGCCGTCAACCAGCAGACATCAACATGTCCGGCTGAATAAGCTAGGGCAAAGGCCTCTTTGCCATCTGCTGGCTTATGGCAAAGATGCAAAGGCCTTTGCCATTTGCTGGCAGACGACAAAGAGCCTGGACGACACACGTGGCACCTTAGGTCTGTTAAGGGTTTAACGACGTGCTTTGCTGTCAGGAGGCAGACGGCAAACATCTTTGCATCTTTGCCATCGGCCAGCAGACGACAAAGATGCAAATGCCTTTTGATGTAGGGTGGAACCCTATGGTGACGATCTTTCACGTTTGGAGTGGATCCTACGGGGAATCACGAAGAACACGCGGATGAACTCGAGGGAAAACACGGGAAGAACGAGAGAAATCACTAAACCGACAAGAGATCAATCACACAAGGTCTAGATCATCGAAGCACGAGTAGCACGAGATACAAAGTCAACAACGGATGATACACGAGTAACCGTTCTTCTTCGTGAGGAGGTCTTGAATCCACGAGGGGATCTTCCCGTAAAGGGGTCTTGAATCCACTTGGGGGATCTTCTCTGAAGAGGTCGTGAGCTCCGAGGAGAAGTAACCAAGTGGATGAGCAAGGCTCTCACACAAAATATGAGCTAAACCAATGCTAACTCTAACTAGGAGGAGGTGGGGGAGTATATATAGTGCTAGCCCATGAAGGGTTAAGTGAGAGGGGGATACATGGTCCCTTGGCCCGATCTCTGCGCACAGGCAGGCCGGAAGTTCCAGGCGGGGCCGGAAGTTCCAGGCTCCGGAAGTTCCGGGCAGGTTCCGGCCGGGTTTCGGGCTATCCAGAGAGTTGGCGCGCTCGGGGCCGGTCTGGACTCCGGGGGCCGGAGGTTCCGGGCAGGCCGGAAGGTCCGGGCTTTCCAGAAGCTTGTCCCTGCTTCTTCTTCCTTCTCCTCTTCCTTGCTTGGCCTTGGTCCTTGGATCCTCCATGGTCGTCTCGGTTGTACCTGAGTGTATGCAAGGTCCATGCATGAGGTAGTAGCCATGTCTCACATGTGGAAAGTGACGGTTCGAAGAGGAGTGAGTTCACCTTGTGCCCAATGGCGTATGGTCAAGGTCTCGTTATATGTCCTCTTGGGGCTTGGAGAGTAGTCGGAATGTACATGGGGATGAACGTGGGATGCTCCGCATCATCTCCCCCCCCCCTTGGGAAAGATCCGACCTCGGATCGTGATCCTCATCACCATGGAAACGGTTGTCGTGGACGGACTTGTAGTTGGACGGAGTTGAAGGCATGACGCAATCCAAGTACTCCAAGGTGTCTCCGGTATGTTGTACATGCAAAATGAGCAAACACAAGCGACACTCGAAAATACAATGGTTAGCGCACACAAAATGTCCATCAATTAAGCGTGAGTCCATGCGAAGGGATAGTGCGTGACAAAGCGCATGAAGCTTATCAAGATGATATAGAATGATATGCAAAGCATTCATGGGGTAATTAGCATGGTGCACAAAAGCGACAAATTCTACCATTGTGCAAAATGGTGTCATAATGGGACGGTTTATCAAGAGCATGAACATGGTAATTGGTGCTCAATGTGATTATGTTGTCATGCAATTGATGATGGGCAATATGATGTATGAATATGCCATCAAGGAAGATCACAACAAATTTGCTAAGGAAGTGCACAAGCTCATATATCATGGATGACATTGGAATATAAGATGCAACAAGGCAATCATAATGTGAGTCAATCCATGCATGGGGTGCAAACTTGTGGTAAGTATGATATGTCCATCGAGCATGACATGTATGCGCACCAACAACAAATATGGAGGTGGTGGTATACCAATGCTCGATGCCATGGCATGAGTGGAGTTCCGAAGGTGCATCCAATAAGTCTGAGCGCTCCTCAATGTGAAGGTCCATAGAGCCAATCTCCAATGTCGCTCCTCCGTTCGTGAGATGTATCATGTAGACAACAAGAAGGAAACAACAATGAAAGAATGACCCATCCAATATGCGTATTTGAGGATGGCTCAAAGGGAAGGAGTTCACCTTTATGAGGATGTCGAAAATGTTGGTGTCGCTCATCATGTATGCCTTCACATAGCCAATATGTCTCATGACGGTAATGCCTTGTGTATCCCTCAAAATGAAAGAACATGAAAAACACTCGGAAAAACAAATGAGGTTAGCGGAAGTGCAAAACCTATCATTCGGGTGGTAATATACCCAACAAGTGTATGCAATATGCTCATCATAAGAAGGTACAAGGTAGCATTTCATAGTATGGAGGCATATGATGCAAGAACAACCAAATACAAGAGGCTCAATCAAACAAGCATGCATCACAAGTAAAGTGTCCAAGTCTCCAAGGGCACTAAGCATACATACAACAATTGGAGGCAAGCGACAATGAACAAGATGTATCATGTGAGAGGCATGAACAAATATGTCATCAACCCAAGAAAGCGAGTAATAGCGGAATATGGGTGATGCAACATAGCAAGCAATCATAGCAGTCAAGTTAAGCAAGCTAGTAGTGCGAAGATGCAACATACTAGGAGGAATCATGGCAAGCATGTCATTGGTGCAAATAGTGTGCATGAATAATTCACGTGACATAGCACTAGCATGAAAACAAGGTATGAGTAGAATGGCATGAATGTATTGGCGAGAGGCCATATATAAATAGCGATGGGTCATCTTGACTCTCCCAACACAACAAGCATCGATAGCATGGGGCACATGATAAACATGGCAATAGCAAGAAGGATCTCCACCAAGCATGCAAATACACATAGGGTCAATCATGGGAAGATGCAAGCAAGGGTCACAATTGCATGGCAAAGGCATAGAAGCAAGTATAACATGCAAAGTGAACACGGTAAAATGAGCATAAGGGGACAAATGGTAAATAGCCCATAGCCGTGTGAGAGCCAAGTAGAAGATATGCGCGTAGTCCTTGCGCGAAGGGAACGGTGGTAACAATAGTCCACGGGATCCCAAGTCGTCCTTGCTCTCAAGAGCTCGTTTCGTCAACTCATGGGATTGTGAGGTTGACGAGTGTTCATAAGTACCTACACAAAACAAAGACAAAGAGAAAATTGTGTGTGCATGGTATATGTACACATCATCCATCATGATGCGCACATGCATTTGGTGGTTAGCACTAAATAGAGAATGCTCAAATAAATGGGATGCGTGATATAGAAACATGTCATCCATCATGAGAGGCTTGTTGTTATGTATGGCATAATGGAGACTCAAAGGATGTAATGCATCATGAGAAATATCTAGAGCATTGTTATTCATGGAATGCATATGGTGTACACTATCATGGGAATCATGCAAAGTATGAAATGCATCAAGATCTCCTAATTTGTATGAGGAAACTATGGGGGTCTCCTCATGAGCAAAAGTAGAAACATCACGTGGAGAATATTGACAACATCCAAAACAATGCATATTTGGTTCAATGTGATCATGGCATGACATAGTAGATGAATTGCGCAAATCGTGTAAAGGAAGCATGTCAATATCATCACCAGAGAAGCAAAAGCCAATGACTATCATCTCGTCATCTGTGCCATAAGTGCAAATGCAATTTATTTTAATGGGGCATGCATAGTTACTATGTTGAGATTGTAATGATGCAATATGGGAGATCTCACTCATAGCATATGACAAGTTCAATGGATTGTCGAACATGATGTGACCAAAAGAATTTTCACATGATATCCTATGGAGCATAGCATCACAACTAGGCAACTCAACATGCTCATCATCATATTCATCATAAATTGGTGAGTCATGACATGAAGAAGTCTCACTAGCATGAAGCATGGTAATAGGTGGGTCAACATCATGGGAGCAATCGATGTCAAGAGAGTCCACTAGTGGGACAAGAGAAGCACCATCACCTATGTTACCTTTGGAGCATCGCTCATGTGTTGTAGGTGAGGTGTTGAAGATCCACTCATTGTCATCTTCATATTGATGGAACCATGTGGGAGGTGTATCATTATCCACCATGGCCATCGGTGTCTCCATTGGAGGGATGGACTCGTCGAGGGTAGGCATGTCGTCATGTAGGAGACCTAGCACCAAAGAAGAAAACACACTAGGAGTAGAGCTTAAGTCGTTAGAAATCATAGTGGCCTCACATGCCGTGTCAACTATCTCACTCACTAAGTGTTGTGGCTCACTCACTCCCTCAAGGGTGCTCTCACTCATATGGTTGGTGGAGTCACTCAAATGGCGCTCAACCTCACATAGGATGTGTGGCATGCTCTCATGTGTGGGGCTAGTGGTGGTCACACTCATCCTCTCATAGGAAATGCTATCAATGTCACGTATGGTGGAGTCACTTGTGTCACTCATGTGGTGGTGGCTCTCCTCACATGGCACTTGGGGCATCTCAACATATGTGGGTGTCGGAGAGGTGTAGGTGCAAATGTCTCCATGCGCGGTCGCGTAGCTTGACTCGGAGTATGAGTCCAAAGTGGGCGTTGTCTTCATGTTGTTGAAGAGGTTCGCGCTCGTTGCCGTGGTCGAAGGGGATGGTCCTTGCTCGACCGTCTTGTCACCATCTTGGTGTGGGAGGCCCATATGATGTGGCACCTCATAGCTCGTCTCCATGACCGACGGGAGTTTCCCATGCTCGGCCATCTTCCTTGGGGGGCTTCCGAAGATGGAAGTGTCGCCCTCGCTTGTAGGTGGTTGCCTTGGACTTGATGAAGTCGTTGTAGGCGTACTCGTGGGAAGTAGACGAAGATGCCGTACGTCCAAAGGCGAAGATGCCTTGATGGCACTTGGCGAAGATGCCAAAGTGGTTGTTGTAGCCGTAGCGCCGTCTTGGTGGTGGTCGTCTCGCGGTCTTCTCTTTTGCTTATGAAGCTTCGACTTGGAGTGAAGTAGGGATTGTTGGGACTTGTGCATTTGCGCTTGTGGAGCATCTTCATGATGATGGTGTCGTTGTTGCGCTTGAGCTTGAAGGCGTTCGTCGTCATCATGCGCATGATGCTTGGAGGTGACTTGCCCTTCATGACGATGTGGATCACGAACGTGATGGTGGTCACCATGTAGATGTTGACTTGGACGACTTGCGCTTGCATCTTGTTTGCGCTCCGAAGATGATCGACTTGGTCGCCGCCGCTTTGAAGATGACGAAGGGGAAGTAGACTTGATCAAGGCTCTAATCTCATCCATCCTTGCATCTTGCTCCTCTTTATGTGCGGAAAGCTTCTTCTCGATGTGCTCTTGCAATCTTGATTGTGCGCCTTGCACTTGTCGTTGTAGATCGAGGATAGACGCTTTGGTGATGTAGTTGTTCACGCCGTTGTTGTTGTCGACGACCGGAGAGGAAATGCCTTGCCTATCCACCACAAGACTCGAGCAAATATGAGTGGGAGAAAGAGAAGAACTTATAGCAATGTACCTTGACCGAAGTTGACAATGAATCAAGTTCACTCAAATGCGGACAATGAAATAGCACTATTGGTACCAATCCTTGTCGGTTCTCACACCTACACAAGTAAAGCTTATGGTGGAGCTTGGTGAGGATAGTGGCACAAAAATTTAATGCAAAATGTTAGCAAGAGTCAATAATGTTGAAAGAGATTCACAAATTCGCAAGCGAAACAAGTGGACCAATAGCAATATGGATGGCACACGGAAACACACACACAGATAGATAAGTGGGGTCGTGCAACCAAGGAAGAGCACAAAATGTGGAATCCATGCAAAACGCTCGTGTTGCACAACTCAAGAGAGACGCTAGCATGATTGCTCAACAGGCGGATACGACACTTGTGCACAACCTATAAGATGCAAAATGGATAAACTTTCTATCCCAAGTACGCTATGTATGTATGGTTCCTGGTGTTTCTCTCAAGATGATCCAAGATGATCGGATTTGACAATCTTATATGCAATGTGGTATGATGCTATGGCACTTGCTTACAAGCTCTTTGCTCTCTCTTTTTCTTTTGCTTAAAAGCTTATTCTCCTTTCCTTTTTCTTTTATGGCCACTTTTGCACAATGCACAAACCAAGATAGCAATTGTGTATATGCGGGAACAAACTTGTGACACAAGATATGATACCAAGATATGCACCACGATGATATGGTATGTATGCTATGGGAAGTATGATCACTAATGTGCACAAGTAACGTTGCCGGCAATACTCAAATGGCTAGTCTCGATAGGGAAGTAACGCAAAATGGTCTAGGGGTTATCAATGCAATGGCAAGGGGAATCTACAATGGAGGGATACCACGATATCAAGATGATATGGAGGTTACCGTCCGAAGATGATGAGTGGCGATGTTCTTGATGTAGAAACCAAGATGATGGAGTCTCATCCCTAAGTAGCCGAAACACCTTAGGAAAAGGAAAAACCGTGAACTCAAAATCTTAAACGTCAAACGTCAAATGGTGGTAGCGGGAATGCGGTGGTGGTTTGCACTTGGCAAAATGGAAGTATTGGTGGAAACCCGAGTAGCCGACGTTGACCGGGTTATGGTGGTGGAAGCGTATGATGGGCTATACACGTGTCGGAGTTGAAGTTGCCGTCCCTAAGCAGCCGAAACACCTTAGGAGACACAACTCTCAACATAACAAAATTGGGTTAAGTTGGGGTGGCGGAAGTGTATGGTGGGCAAGCCTATGCGGAAGTTATGGTGGTGGTTTGTCACATCCCTAGCTTCTGGCATTGCTCTAGCCTAGCCTCATGTGTGCATCATGTTTAACTTTTGAATGAACTTGAAATGGGGATTGCTCAAACCCTAGCATTAAAGGAATTCACTAGGTTCACCTAAAATACTTTCAAGCAAGTCCAAATGGCTTTCAAAAATGTTCATGATTTTTGACAAAGGTGAAAAACCTCTACCAAAAATGATGCCAATATTTTTGGGCCATTATGGATTTTTGAATAATCCATATTGTATTTGAATTGGGGCATTTAAATACTATTAATATTTTTAAATGCTCCAACAATTCTGAAAATGGATAAGGGTCACTGGAATAATTCAGAAAGCACCCATATTTATTTCCAGGATTTTATAAAATGATTTGATATTTAAAACAAATCAAAAACAAATTGCAGAAATAGAAAAAAATAAAACAGAACAAAAATAAAGGGGAGAGAGGCCACCTGGGCCACTTACCTGGCCTTACCCGCGCAGCCACCAGAGCCGGCCCAGTTCCCCCAGCCGGCCCAGCCACCTCCTCCTCCTTTGTCCTCTTCATCCTCTGCCAGGAGGACGAGCAGAGGCGAGGCGTGGCGCGCGTCGACGCCGGCCACCTCCTGCTTCGCGCTGGAGGCCTCCCCCTTCGAGCCTATCCATGCGTGGAGACGCCACGCAGCCGCCCGGAGCCGTCCAGCCCTCCCTCTCCTCCCCTGGACCCCGTTCCCTCCTCTGCTTCCCTCCCTGCACGCGCCCGAGCGGAGCCCATCGCCGCCGACGCCGTTACCGGGGCCACAGCCACCCCCTCGCTTCCACTATGCATCCCTGAGCTCCGCCCTGACCCCGTGAAGCTACCCACGCGACGCACGCGACCAGAGGAGGCCGCAGTCGACCGGAGCATCGTCGTCTTCACCTCCGGTGCCCGGAGATCGACTCCACCGATTCGGCGCGTCCAGAGCTTCCCCGACTTCGTCGTCTCCTCCGCTAGCCCCTCCGTGAGCTCTTCTACGTTTCCCCTCACCTCCCCCTCTCGCTAGCTTCCTCTAGCCACCGCCCCACGAGCTCCCGAGGCCGCCGTCCGCCATGGCCGACCTCCTGCTCACCGCTGAGCTTACCACGCCCAGCTGTGCTATCCACCGTGCTCCCTGGGCCCCCTAGATGCGGCCTAGCTACCTGGTTCCCTCGAGGGCGAGCCATAGCCCTGCGCCCGTGCACCACCGAGCTCCGGCCACCACACTTGTCGCCATTGCCGTCGCTACGGGCCGCCATAGCCACTGCTGCTTGCACTGCTCGATGCGGACGAGCACGGGCAACGTGTAGATGCCCTCCGCCACGCTTTTGGTGGCCGGAGGAGCGATCCCGAAGCCCTCCGCCGTGCCTGTTGCCGCCGGCGTTGAGCCGCCGGCCTGTTTGGGCCATTTGACCGGGGTTTGACCTCCCCCTGTGACACTGACAGCCGGGCCCCACGCCCTTAATTAACCACGGCTTAAACTTCTGTTAGTTTAGATTAATCACAGTGGCCCCACGCGTCAGCTTGACCGTGCTGACGTGGCCTTTGACCCGGCCCCACCTGTCAGTGGGTTAAACAACCCTGTGTCACTGACGTGTGGCCCCCCACACGTCAGGTTTGACTCTGGGCGACCCAGTTGACCTGCTGACGTCATGATGATGTCAGGCTGACGCAATAAACCATTTTCTGGATTTATTATAATTCAGGAAATTCCAGAAAATTATATAAACTTCTAAAAATCATAGAAAATTAACCGTAACTCCAAATTAAATAATTTATATATGAAAAATTATCAGAAAAATACAAAGAATCCATCTGTACCATTTTCATGCATGTTAGAACAACTTATAGCTGCTGTTTAGCACAAATCAATTAAAGGGCATTTAAATAATCACATATGGAGTTTGAATTTGAATCTTGGATTCAAACCAACTTCATTTAATCTGGTTTTAGTTGCATTAGCTCAAAACACATTCATTTTGCCATGTCATGATCATGCATCATATTGTGCATTGCATTGATTGTGTTCCTTTCTGTGTTGCCGGTATTTGTCCCCTCTCGATAGACGTGATACCGATGACGTGATCGTTGACACTGATGAAGACTCAATGTTATCTTCAGAAGTGCCAGGCAAGCAAAACCCCCTTGTTCATTCCGATACAATCCTACTCTCTCGCTCCTGCTCTCTTTTACTGCATTAGGACAACACCGATTCATCTGTTACTTGCTGCGGTAGCTGAACCCCTTTATCCTCTGCATGACCTGTCATTCCACAGTAAATAGATGAAACCCACTAGCATGAGTAGGAGTTGTTTGAGCCCTGTTGTGCCTACTCATTCATGCTTGTTTGTCATGCCTGCTACTGCTTAGAGTTGAGTGGGGTCTGAATCATCGGGGATGAATCAGAGGTGTGTGAACATGTCCTACGGTGTGTGAGCTAAGCGTGTGAACACGATTTGGTAAAGGTAGCGGTGAGAGGCCATGTAGGAGTACATGGTGGGTTGTCTCATTGCAGCCGTCCTCAGGAACTGAGTTCTGTGTTTGTGATCCATGATTCAGCTACTACCACGCATTGGGCCCGAAACCAATGGACCCTCTCGGCTTCTTGATCACCCTTGTCCTCTGTCCAGGAGTTGCAAGTAGTTTCTGGTGTTTGTAGTATGCTGGAGGCCGTGCGCAGTGCTGACCGTAGGGGTGGGCTGTGATGCGGTAGGCACGTGGTCGGGTAAACCGGGCACCCGTTTGGTGTCATGGAACCCTGTACACATCGTTTGGGGCTGTGAGCGAAACTCCGGCCGGATCTCCTCATGGATGGAACCCGAATAGGCGATAAACCTGAACTAGAGACTTAGGTGTTTAGGTAGGCCGTGGCCGACACCCACGTTGGGCTTCCGCTTGAAGGTTGCCGAGTACATGTCGTGTAAACGGCGGTAAGTGGTGAGAGCGTGTGTGAAGAAGTACACCCCTGCAGGGTTAATCTAATCTATTCGAATAGCCGTGTCCACGGAAAAGGACTTCTGGGTTGCTTATATCAGTTCATAGACAAGTGAAAGTGGATACCCTAAAATACGCAAGATAAGCGTGAGTGCTATGGATGGCGTTCTCGTAGGGAGACGGGAGCGGATCCATAGTGGTGTATTGATATGGTGAATATGTGGACTCGTGTGCGCCACCTCAAAAGTTGCATTGCAGTCGTAGTTCAGGTTAGCCACCGAGTCAAAGCTGGCTTGCTGCAGTCAAACTCCACCATCCCCTTTGTTGATAATGATGCATATGTAGATAGATCTGATGTAAGTCTTGCTGGGTACATTTGTACTCACGTTTGCCTATTTTATGTTTTGCAGAGAGACTTCAGTCTCACTAGTAGTTCCGCTTGGACTTCGACGTTTAGCTTGATACCTCAGCTACGATCTTGTGCCCTCGGCAGGATCTGATAGATAGTCAGGCTTCTCAGCCTTTTTTCATTTATAGATGTCTGTACTCAGACATGATAGCTTCCGCTTGTGCTTTGACTTGTATGCTCTGATTGTTGGGTCGTGAGACCCATGTTTGTAATGTCTCGCTCCTCGGAGCCTAATGAATAAATACTTGAGTCGTAGAGTCATTTTGTGATGTCATGTTGTATTGCACATATCGAGCATATTGTGTGTATGTTATTGAAATGCTTGGTATGTGTGGGATCTGACCATCTAGTTGTTTATCTTTAGTAGCCTCTCTTACCGGGAAATGCCTCCTAGTGTTTCCACTGAGCCATGGTAGCTTGCTACTGCTCCGGAACACTTAGGCTGGCCGGCATGTGTCCTTCTTCGTTCCTGTGTCTGTCCCTTTGGGGAAATGTCACGCTTTGAGTACCGGAGTCCTGTTAGCCCGCTACAGCCCGGTTTACCGGAGTCCTGCTAGCCCAGTGCTACAGCCCGGACCCACTTGCTGATGACCGACACGTTCGAAGCTGGGTCATGGATGCCTGTCCCTGTAAGTCTGTGCCACTTTGGGTTTACGACTAGTCATGTCAGCCCGGGCTCCTTATCATATGGATGCTAGCGACACTATCATATACGTGAGCCAAAAGGCGCAAACGGTCCCGGGCAAAGGTAAGGCGACACCCGTGGGGATACCGTGCGTGAGGCCGCAAAGTAATATGAGGTGTTACCGGCTAGATCGATGTGACATCGAGTCGGGGTCCTGAAAGCGTTGGTATCAGAGCTTGACTGCCTGTAGGATTACCAAGCCAAACTGGTCGAAGTTGAGTTTAGAAATTCTTTAGTTATATAAGGGAATTGATTGTGGGATGGAACGTAAGGCTCTTTTACTCCTTATACCTCATGCCCTTCTGATCTGAGTCATCTTATCTTTCCTGCGGGGATTAAGAACTAGGCTATCTCTTCTTTCCATCAGGATCACGTGTTACTAATCCGTAGACTTATAATATTGTTGGACTTAAGCCTCGTTTCAGTTCCTACTACTTCTGTATGTTAATTATTGATCTCGAGACCTTGATATTGTGCTTCTAAGTGGTTATGTCACCATTTTTGTGAATGTCTCAAATCCTTTCTGAGCATTTACAGCCGTTATGCTGTCCGAGTCATCCCAGGTTTCTATACAATCTGATGCAATTTGCAAATCCTTTCTTCCCGTTTCGATGTTCCCTTGGGCCAGATTAGCCACACTAATCAGTGAGTTGAGGTACTCCGTTACCTTGACATATATGTTGGAGATACTATTATGGCCCTAGGTGTTTAGGGAGTCACCTAGTAATCTAGCAATGTTTTGTGATCCCCAGTGTGATGATTCTGGCTTTTATTCTCGAAAGCATCCCGTGATGCCACTTAGTAGTAGGTATTCTATTCCTTGGGCTTTGAACCCGAGATTCACTCTACTTACTTCATGTTGATAGTGTTTGCTAGTTCCTTTAGGATATTAGTAACCTTTGCGATAGTCCTTAAAGTCCGTGGTATCTTCTTCTTCCAAATACCATGAACTACTTATGGCAGAAGTTCCTCGTTGAACTGAAATATCACAACAGGATTATTCTTGATGAGTTCTCCGTTATATATTGTGACTCTGCCAGTTCTACTTTTCTGCATCGGTTATCCGGAAGAAACATGTGGAATTCGTTCGACATGCTAAACCATGCATCCACAACTCAGAAAATCATATGTTCCTTGAGTTGTCTCTCCGTAGTTGCATTCTGACCCTCGTCTATCAATTGATAGCCAAGAGTATGCGTGCGTTCGTTTATCGATGCCTATTACTCTTGTGGTCCGTCAAGCCATTCTATCGCAGAATGACTAGGAGAAACAAACTCCAGTACCTCTTCCATATCCAGGATTGGGTCAGAGAAGTTGTGCTCCGCAGATCAAATTGCTAATCCAGCTTTCGTTCTGTTCTACCTTGGAGTATTACCATCTTTAAATCGGGATTGTTATAGGAATTGCACCCCATCCTATGAACTCCTGGTACAGTGATACTTCTTGCCGTCATTAGTCATTCCTCGGTCTTCGTGTTGATGCAACCGGAATACCGACAAATGAATTGTGATGTGTGAAATCAATACGCCTAGCAACCTCGTTGCTGGGTAGTTAAAGGACAATAATTTTATTCTTAGTGTGTTGGTTATTGAATCATCATTCTAAGATTGATCGTGCTACCTAGTCCATTCTCCTGGTTCACTCCTCGATCGATGAGTTAGGATTATTTCAAATTCTTACTCAATTGATCATATCGTCTTGCCCTGAAAAGCAAGATTGTTCTCGAGCTTAGTAACATACCGGTGGCTCGTGATTCTCTGAATATCTTCTCAGAAGTATTACCAGGTTGTCACCTGACCGCTATGTTGAGCTCGTGATCAAGTTGGTTTTTTGTGAACCATCCTTCTCCAAGAATCTGTGTTGGATATCCCTGAGCTAGTTGGTTAAGTTAGACAACGACTTGGAGAGTTGGAAGATAAAAGCTTGCCAGACTTAGTTCGTTCCAAAGGGATATTTTTGTGTAGTGTGTGTTGAAGAAAGATGATATCTTCAGCGATTGGTCCCTGTGATCAGTTGCTGGATCTATTGTCTTATCAATCCTTTGATTTGAGTGTGGGCTGTCGTCAAATCAAATCAGAACCAACGATATTCGTAATGTTGTCTTACTCGTGGTTGATCCCTCGAGCATACACCATTATATCTTTGGTCTGACCAATGCTATCACCGTGTTCACTTAACTATGGAATTCCTTTTAAAAGGAAATCTAGATGAATTGTTGTTGAGCCCATTGACAACATCCTTATCTCCTCCATAATTTTGTTGAACATTAAGCTAGTGTTGGAAACTTTTGAAAGCATTTGTTCATGCTAGCTCATGAAGCATATGTTTGGATGAAGGTAGTGACTTCCTTTAATTCATGTGCATCTGATGCAAGTTGCCGCCGTGGATTCGAGAAAGTCAATGTTGTTTTTCTTGGAATCATTCCAAATCAGTCATGCACACGTGCAAAGAATTCTGTGGTTCGGAGACTTGCAACCTCCATTCCATATGTATACCCTAGCACACCAAGCCACTGATTGTTTTGTTCACGGAGAAGGAGTTGATGTGCTAATCCTAGGTCATGCACAAGACTTCCATATCCTCGATTATGGTTCCCAACCAGAACTCGGTAGTGTTTTATTATAAGACTACCACGTGGTCATGTTTGTCTGGGACAGCGTGTCCACATGTTTGTAGCAGAACCAGCTCATGTTTTGGAGCTTGCTATCGTAGTTCATCTCCCGAGAATCCCGCAACGTCATCTCGTCGATTTGTGTTGCAAACTTTCATTTTTCTTCCTAGACTCGATGAGTCTGGAATATCCTGACACCAACCAGATCTCAATCTCAGGCAGATATGATGGTTTGGAACATTTCCCAAGAGCTATAATATCGGTCCCTCGGAAACCGGTAAAGTGGATGTCGTGGTCAACACACCCAGCCGGAAGACCTGTTATTAAAATATCTTGATTGAGGAAGTTGGCCACCTCCCCATAAGGATTTCGTAGGATTTACCTCCGTAACTGTCCCTTATGGATTCTAGTGCTCCCGAAGTCCGACCTTTTTACTTGATGTTCTAGATATCAAACCATATCTATGAGTGGGTTACACTAGCACATCAAGGAGAACATTAGAAGCGGAGTGCTAAATGTCTCTCGGTCGATCATCCAGATTTTATTTGCTTGTCCTCGCTAAGGTGAAATCTGAGAAAGTGTTATCCTCCTTTGCATCTGCATCATCCATCATTAGCCATCATGGTAGCAAGTTGTGTTGCCAGGACCCTTGACACGGATGTTGGTAAAACCTTGATGAATATGGAAATGCTCAAGTTCTTGAGAGCACGCACAAGCGTTAGGTGTTACCGTCGACACTAACTAGGTTTGCTCTCAACTTCCTCGGTTATGCTATAACCATTTCAATAGTGGAATAACTCTCTATTGTTGAGCCTCTCCCCAGTTACTAGAATCATTCCCAGCATTTGCATTTTGTTCCCAGCTTGCACCGCCAATGTGTCATTCTACCATGGGTCTCTTCCATTTCCGGAGATAAGCAAATTCATCCATTGCGTTGTCTTCAACAAGGTAATCCACATCATCCAAGTCCGAGTATGCCATTCTACCGACCCCCTCCAAATGATCGCTTGTGATTGCCTTAGGTTGGTTTAAAGAATTTCAGTGATCTCTGAATCAAAGTAATTCTTTTTGCCACTTAAGGGGAGATATCTACGAATCACCCCCCTCCAGGATGTTTCGTCGTGGTATCATGGCAACTCAACTCCTCGCTACGTTGACAACCGATTACCACCTTATTAAGTGTGGAATTGTTGTCCACCTAGTGAACCTCGTCACCTGCTCCACTCCATCCCTTTAGAGGTATGCTTCGTCTCTCAGCTCGAGAGATACTGTTATATCTCATTCCGTGAGTTGTTCGATCTTCGAGAAGATCGACCCTTCTAGAGTCTCCTTCTTCCCTCCATGTCATGTTGGCAGGATTTCTCAGAGCAAGACATCAAGACAATGATGGTGAATGAATCAACGTTCAACTGAAGTGCACCCTGGATCGTGAAGATTATACTAGTTGCGTTTACCTTTCACCTTACCCTACGCCTGAATCTCGAGACGAGATTCTTGTTTAGTGGGGGTGAGTTGTCACATCCCTAGCTTCTGGCATTGCTCTAGCCTAGCCTCATGTGTGCATCATGTTTAACTTTTGAATGAACTTGAAATGGGGATTGCTCAAACCCTAGCATTAAAGGAATTCACTAGGTTCACCTAAAATACTTTCAAGCAAGTCCAAATGGCTTTCAAAAATGTTCATGATTTTTGACAAAGGTGAAAAACCTCTACCAAAAATGATGCCAATATTTTTGGGCCATTATGGATTTTTGAATAATCCATATTGTATTTGAATTGGGGCATTTAAATACTATTAATATTTTTAAATGCTCCAACAATTCTGAAAATGGATAAGGGTCACTGGAATAATTCAGAAAGCACCCATATTTATTTCCAGGATTTTATAAAATGATTTGATATTTAAAACAAATCAAAAACAAATTGCAGAAATAGAAAAAAATAAAACAGAACAAAAATAAAGGGGAGAGAGGCCACCTGGGCCACTTACCTGGCCTTACCCGCGCAGCCACCAGAGCCGGCCCAGTTCCCCCAGCCGGCCCAGCCACCTCCTCCTCCTTTGTCCTCTTCCTCCTCTGCCAGGAGGACGAGCAGAGGCGAGGCGTGGCGCGCGTCGACGCCGGCCACCTCCTGCTTCGCGCTGGAGGCCTCCCCCTTCGAGCCTATCCATGCGTGGAGACGCCACGCAGCCGCCCGGAGCCGTCCAGCCCTCCCTCTCCTCCCCTGGACCCCGTTCCCTCCTCTGCTTCCCTCCCTGCACGCGCCCGAGCGGAGCCCATCGCCGCCGACGCCGTTACCGGGGCCACAGCCACCCCCTCGCTTCCACTATGCATCCCTGAGCTCCGCCCTGACCCCGTGAAGCTACCCACGCGACGCACGCGACCAGAGGAGGCCGCAGTCGACCGGAGCATCGTCGTCTTCACCTCCGGTGCCCGGAGATCGACTCCACCGATTCGGCGCGTCCAGAGCTTCCCCGACTTCGTCGTCTCCTCCGCTAGCCCCTCCGTGAGCTCTTCTACGTTTCCCCTCACCTCCCCCTCTCGCTAGCTTCCTCTAGCCACCGCCCCACGAGCTCCCGAGGCCGCCGTCCGCCATGGCCGACCTCCTGCTCACCGCTGAGCTTACCACGCCCAGCTGTGCTATCCACCGTGCTCCCTGGGCCCCCTAGATGCGGCCTAGCTACCTGGTTCCCTCGAGGGCGAGCCATAGCCCTGCGCCCGTGCACCACCGAGCTCCGGCCACCACACTTGTCGCCATTGCCGTCGCTACGGGCCGCCATAGCCACTGCTGCTTGCACTGCTCGATGCGGACGAGCACGGGCAACGTGTAGATGCCCTCCGCCACGCTTTTGGTGGCCGGAGGAGCGATCCCGAAGCCCTCCGCCGTGCCTGTTGCCGCCGGCGTTGAGCCGCCGGCCTGTTTGGGCCATTTGACCGGGGTTTGACCTCCCCCTGTGACACTGACAGCCGGGCCCCACGCCCTTAATTAACCACGGCTTAAACTTCTGTTAGTTTAGATTAATCACAGTGGCCCCACGCGTCAGCTTGACCGTGCTGACGTGGCCTTTGACCCGGCCCCACCTGTCAGTGGGTTAAACAACCCTGTGTCACTGACGTGTGGCCCCCCACACGTCAGGTTTGACTCTGGGCGACCCAGTTGACCTGCTGACGTCATGATGATGTCAGGCTGACGCAATAAACCATTTTCTGGATTTATTATAATTCAGGAAATTCCAGAAAATTATATAAACTTCTAAAAATCATAGAAAATTAACCGTAACTCCAAATTAAATAATTTATATATGAAAAATTATCAGAAAAATACAAAGAATCCATCTGTACCATTTTCATGCATGTTAGAACAACTTATAGCTGCTGTTTAGCACAAATCAATTAAAGGGCATTTAAATAATCACATATGGAGTTTGAATTTGAATCTTGGATTCAAACCAACTTCATTTAATCTGGTTTTAGTTGCATTAGCTCAAAACACATTCATTTTGCCATGTCATGATCATGCATCATATTGTGCATTGCATTGATTGTGTTCCTTTCTGTGTTGCCGGTATTTGTCCCCTCTCGATAGACGTGATACCGATGACGTGATCGTTGACACTGATGAAGACTCAATGTTATCTTCAGAAGTGCCAGGCAAGCAAAACCCCCTTGTTCATTCCGATACAATCCTACTCTCTCGCTCCTGCTCTCTTTTACTGCATTAGGACAACACCGATTCATCTGTTACTTGCTGCGGTAGCTGAACCCCTTTATCCTCTGCATGACCTGTCATTCCACAGTAAATAGATGAAACCCACTAGCATGAGTAGGAGTTGTTTGAGCCCTGTTGTGCCTACTCATTCATGCTTGTTTGTCATGCCTGCTACTGCTTAGAGTTGAGTGGGGTCTGAATCATCGGGGATGAATCAGAGGTGTGTGAACATGTCCTACGGTGTGTGAGCTAAGCGTGTGAACACGATTTGGTAAAGGTAGCGGTGAGAGGCCATGTAGGAGTACATGGTGGGTTGTCTCATTGCAGCCGTCCTCAGGAACTGAGTTCTGTGTTTGTGATCCATGATTCAGCTACTACCACGCATTGGGCCCGAAACCAATGGACCCTCTCGGCTTCTTGATCACCCTTGTCCTCTGTCCAGGAGTTGCAAGTAGTTTCTGGTGTTTGTAGTATGCTGGAGGCCGTGCGCAGTGCTGACCGTAGGGGTGGGCTGTGATGCGGTAGGCACGTGGCCGGGTAAACCGGGCACCCGTTTGGTGTCACGGAACCCTGTACACATCGTTTGGGGCTGTGAGCGAAACTCCGGCCGGATCTCCTCATGGATGGAACCC